>NC_057870.1:31739304-31756804 GCF_019740435.1 Gambusia affinis | reverse complement strand
AGCAAGAAAGACAGGTCCTGAAAGACCAGCTGGATGGCAACAACAATGTTCAACCCATTTACACAGACATCCTCCCTGACATCATGTATCCCACTGATGTAATAACCTGGAGGAGTCAGAAGCTGACACCAAAACTCCTAGAAGACAAATGAATGTCAAAGCAGCTATGCAGGATGAAACAGCAAAGATCCTGGAGTTTATCAGGATGATCACTCCTAATGACAGACTGGAGGAACACAGAGGAACCGTCTTAGAGAGACAAACTTCTGCAGGACTGATATGCAGATGTCCAGTGAGGCGCAGTACGAAGGAACTGACTATCAGTAGAACAGCAGTAGAGCTGGGTTTTACCAAACCAGAACCAAAAATTCAGGCTGTGGGAAGAAGCTCCTGATACAGACACACTCATGATGGCTGAGTGTCAGGTAAGCAAAGTGTTCATGGAGCACCACAACCAAGTGGCAGGAAGATCTGTGTTGATATGAGATGAAGGCCCCACAGGCCCCCAATGGGAGACACCACAAGAGTAGTTGGGAATGACCAGGAAATGATCCAGACTTTTGGACAGGCGGTGACTCACTGGCTGGATCACAGTGGAGCAGCAGTGGTAGGCGTAGAAGAAAGACCACCAGAAACACCAGGATGTAGGAACAGAGAAGCTGTTACTGACCCCAACTGGAGGAGGGAGCTGCAGACTGAAGGTGTTTGCAGTAAATGCCGGTTGGTGATGTTTGGTGTTGTGAACCTGCAGGATTCCTGAACGTCCTGATGAACTGCCAGTGGCAGAGTTTACAGTGTCAGGTGGAGGACGGCGTCCTCAACATGTTCGGAGAGGAGATGGAGAAAGACGAGGAGGAAGAGGTGAAGCGGTCACCTCAGTACACGGTCCAGCTCCGAGGCTGTGAGGTCAGAGACGACCCAGACCGCTCCTACAGGATCACACTGAGCATGCTCGGAGACCAGGTGGCCGTGCTGGAGGTGAGTTGGCAGACCAGAGCTACGGTGTCTCAGCTTAGTTCCTCACCATCAAGTCTTTCTGTCTAACCTTCATCACTTCAGGTGAGCTCATTGGAGGAAAAAGAAAAATGGCGAAAGCTGCTGCAGGACGGAGCTGCCAGTCGTGGTTACCATGACAACAAGACTCAAGAGAACACAGGTGGCGTCCTCAGGTGGGACAAACGTCTTAAAACCAGCACGTCCCTTCATGACATCACTCTCTTTCTGCTCTCTGAGTTTAAATCTTCCTCTTATTTCCTCAGCGGGCTGCAAACGCGCCGGTTCCCAACCTCTAACGCCTACATGGACGATCCGTTCTGCCTTACCAGAACCACAAGCAGCCAGCCCCTCTACTCCAACTCCGCTCCACAGAAAGCCCTGGTACAAACCAGAAATTCATTCTTCTGACCGTCCCCACTGCACTTGTTGAGGAAGATGTGCTGTCTGTGTAGACGCTGCTGATCTCTGTTTGTTTTTCAGCGGCACGGCTCTCAGGATTCAGTTCACCGTAACTCGGTGTCGTCCAGAGAATCGGTGACCTACAGCAACACGGTGCTGAGCAGCAGCAGTGAGTCAGACCTGGACCAAACCTTCAGGATGAATAATCTGACTCTAGGTCAGTGGCCTCAGACTGCACTCCTCGAGGGCCAGAGGAGTGCAGACGGTTCCAGAGTCCTGCAACTTTCAGACGTGTCTCTTGAATGAAATGATGAAACTGTTGGAGCCAGGAGAAGCAGAGAGACATCTAATCAGAGGCGTAAATCCCGGGGGTGTCGGAGGGCCCGGACCCCCCAATATTGGAAAAGTCTAGAATTGCCCCCCCCAAAAAAAAATCATTGAAGAAATGTTGGCATTTAAATATATCAATATGAAAAGGAAAAAGAAACAAAATACGAAATAAATCTGCCATTTACCTCAGAAAAAATAAGAACTATTTTTTAGGTCCCCCCTCCCATTATATGATAATGGGAGGGGGGACAGTAAAGAAGGAAGTTGCTCTCAGTGTCTTCAGAGGTTTTTGTGTGGTTTCCTTCAGTGGTTGTTGGTGCAGCGCCCCCACAGGCCAGGAGGGGAACAGGTTGGTTTGACTCAGAACCACAGCAGCTGCAGGTGGAGCAGATGATGGAGTTCTGGTTCCAGGAGAACCGGGTCGACCGGACCATCAGGACAAAAACATCCTGAGAGTTGCAGGACCCCTTGACGACTGGAGTTTGAGACCTTGACCCCTGACCCTTGAGGTTTGCTCATAAAGTAAAGTGAAGTGTGGTTTTTCAGGCCGGATGGCGCCGGCGGTGCAGCGAGACGTCCAGAAACTGAAGCTGGTCGACACGCCGGCGGTGCAGCTGAGAACCGGGTCCGAAACCAACCTGGCGCCTGCTGTGAAGCGAAACAAGCGCACCTCCTTCAGGCAGTCTCTGGCCATCTGCACTGAGCGCGCTCAGGTGAGCTGCACCTGCTGAGGTCCTGCTGGTTTTACTGGTGCCTCCTGCAACCTCTGACCTCTGACCCGGTCTGCTCCGGTCCAGGCGGGCTTCCTGAACCCTCTGCTGCGACGGACGGCCTCGGCCAAGAACTCGCTGAGACGAGCTCCTTCTGCGCTCTTCATCGAACACGGGAAGGTTTTCCAGAGGAAGAAGGTGGGACAGATCCAGCTGTTTAATTTCAGACATGTCAACGAGCCGCCATGTTTCATTCTGAATAAACCTTTTGAATGCTGCTGTAAAGATCTTTCTAGAGGAAAGCTTTTAAATCTACTGGTGGGACTCAATTAACAGTTTTAATCGACTTCATTTCAGGTTCTGTAATTAGTGAATCTCAATTGAATCAAAAACCATATTGGCCTTTTTTTGCTGCCAACTTATTGAATAAACCGACATGAACATCAAACATGTTTCTATGTTTAGTCTTCAGGCTCTTCAAGCCTCAGATTGGATCAAAGTTCATTTTCCAGAGTTTTTCTGATCATTCATGGAGCTTCCTTAGAAATGTGGATACTTCCATTAGCATTAGCTGCCACGTTAGCATTGAGATGATACTGATATGCTAACTCCTTTTACCTGAACCTTTACACAGTCTGGCTGTTGACTCATCATGTTGTTTCCTCTTCCTTTAAAACATTCAAAGCGTTTGATAATCCAGAAATGGTTTTATGTTGGTGAATGAAACATGTTTCCATGAATAACATGAGATGATTTCTAACTGATGGTTTTATTTTTCTCTACAGGAATGGGAGACCAAAGCTGCTGCCTGACGTTTTCCTCCTCATCAGCAACCGTCAGGCCTGCAGGCGGCGGAGAAGCTCTGCTCTGATTGGCTGCTTGGACTCTAATCATTCAGACTGGTTAAAGGTGACCAACTGGGCCAACTGGGCCAACTGGGCCAACTAGCTCACTGTTTATTATAAGCAAGAACAAAATAACTTTCCATGATTCATTTCTTCTGGCTTCAATCTGCTCCTGCAACACGCGGTCCAGCGCCTGGCCCTTTAAGGCTGCCGCCCGCCTGCTTCTGATTGGCTGTTAAGGAGTGGGAACATACAACCATATAAGGACATATGGAAAACCTGCCTGATTAGAGATTAACTGAGGTCAGTTTACTCTTCAACTAAAGCATGGAAATGCTCAGCCTCAAACTCCCAGGGGCCCAGAGCGCCAGGGGCCCAGAGCACCAGGACAAACAAATTTATCATATAATAGTTAGACAGGAGCTAACTATTTATTCAGAAGTAAATAAAAAGCATTGGAACATCATGTTATTATTAGTGACTGACAGTTTATTCTAAAATAATTTTAATCACTGATGAACTGAAGAGCAACGATAAATATATTATGTAAAGACACAAATATGCTTTTTATGGTAAAGTAGGATATGAAACATGATCACTTTTATGTACTGTAAAAAAAAAACACAACCACCTGCAATCATTTACTGGATGAACGAACTTGGTGTGTTTTTGGGGCCTATTTCACCCTGGGCCCCAGAATCACTAGCTCTGCCCCTGGGGACCAAAATGTGGAACCACAACTTTAGAAATGTGTCAGAAAATTGATACAATACAAAACATAAGAACATAAAAAGGAAAACAGTGAAATTTTGTTGAAAAACTACAGAATCTCTGAGCAACACAAAAAAAAACCAAATAAAAAACAAAACAAAAACTTTTGGTTGTTTTTGTTGCCCTGGAATATTTTTTTTACGTTTTGTTTTTCAGTTAATGAGTTTCCTAACAGAAGAAACCATCAAATAATCAGATAATTAATTTATGTAGGACTAATAGGATGTTTTAATTAACAGCAAAAAAAAACTAAAAATGCATTTTAAACTTTGTGTTGTTAGTTTATAAGATTCTTCCAGGATCAGAACCGACAACCCGATTCTGGATCTTCATAAACATTGATCCGTTTTATCGGAAGCAGCTGATTGGAGCTTTTTCTCAGGTCCTGTGATGAGTTCAGGTGTTGCAGGAAAACCAGCAGCACAGAAACTCAAACCATTTATCGAATCTTTTCTGAACATTTTCAAGATACAAAGTTTGTAGAAAACTTGATTTTATGAACTGTTTAATGTAAACAGTTCATAAAACGTCTTCACAGGTCTGTCCAACAAATCAATCAAACAGCTACAGCTGATCCAGAATGCTGCTGCTGGAGTTCTGACTAAAACCAGGAAGTTAGAGCACATAACACCAGTTTTAAAGTCTCTCCACTGGCTCCCTGTAGCTCAAAGAATAGACTTTAAAATACTGTTGTTAGTTTATAAATCACTGAATGGTTTAGCACCACAATACATTAAAGATTTGCTGCTGTTGTATCAACCTTCCAGAACCTCTCAGGTTCTGGTTCTGGTTCTGCTCTGTGTCCCCAGAACCAGAACCAAATGAGGAGAAGCAGCATTCAGCATCTATGCACCACAAATCTGGAACAAACTTCCAGAAAACTGTAAAACAGCTGAAACACTGACTTCCTTTAAATCTCAACTAAAAACCCACTTGTTTAGAGTTTTATTGGAAACGTAATCAATTATAAATTTATTGACAGAATCTGATTTAATGTTGTTTTTATTGTTGATTCTGTGTTTCATTGTATTTTTTTGTGTTTGATTTGATGTAAAGCACTTTTAAATGCCTTGCTGCTGAAATGTGCTATACAAATAAAAATTGATTGATTGATTGATTGATTAAACGAAAAGAAAACAGCTCAGCGTCCAGGAGGAACGTCATCTGGTTGCGATGGAAACCCGCTTCCGGGATGGAAACCATTTGGCTCACAGCTGCCATTAAAAACAGGAAATCAGGGTTTCTGATGTAGCTGCAGTGACCTCTGATGGCCACAGGGGGCGCCAGACACCAGACTGTAATGTCCAAGCAGCTCCTGCTGTTTTGTTTTCATGGTTTATTTTTCATTTCTCAGGCAGATTCGCTGATCTGTTATCACAGCAGGAGCTCAGAGACATTCTTCTGTCCTGAGTGACTTCTCTGTTCATATTTTAATAAATATTGTAACTATTTTCATCATGTACTGATCAGCACAATGTAATAACTGACTGATGGTTTATATTTACCAGGAAGAAATCATTTTTTATATTTACTGTTCTTCATACTCAGGAGAAAGTTTCTGTTTTTTATAGCAAACACTGATCTGTAAAGATTAAAATCTGAGTGGACAATATTCACCTGTGGAGTTTTTATTTAGTTTTTAAAGTTACACAATCAAACATTAAAAGAATTGATTTGAGTTATTTAGTCTGTCATAAAGATGAAACAAAAGAGGAAGAGAAGTGACGGAAAAGTGGTGAGTTTATATTTATAAAGATGTTTAGAGGACACAGCTTTTATTTTGGTAGTCCACTTCTGGTTATCAGTAAGTGAATTTATTTGGAGCTAAATATTTCCTCTTCCTCTTCCTCCTCCATCAGAGAAACATGGACATGACGTCCTGAAAGCTGCTAGAAATCCTTTTATTGTAACTCTGGCTCTTCACTCACATCATGTGTTACATCTCTGCACCCAGATATGAAAACAGCAAACATCAGAACATCATCAGGTTCGTCTGGACGACAGCAGGACGACGTCAGACGGCGCCACCACAAACACCGACCCACAATTTAAACAATAAATGAGATTAAATTTGATCATCTGCTTCATCCTTCAGGTTTTAGACAGAAATCAGGAGTTCCAAGGTTTAACTATGGATCACTGCAGAAGTTTTCAAAGTAAATATTTTTCCAAAAATAAGATTTAATTATTTTTCTGGAAGTCGAAGGACGTGGGAGAAAAACCTGGTTTTGTTTTATTTCCCCAGAATACAAATAAATCATTTCTTTAATAAATAAAATGAGATGAGCTGAAACGTAGCGAGCGTCTGAGTCGTCCTGCAAAGAATAAAAAAATCTGATTCAAAACCAGCAGAAAATGTAGAAAAAGAGAAACGTGAACAATCTTTGTGTCGTCATGTCGTCATGGTCACGGCAAGCAGCCAATCAGAACACAGCATGAACCCCTCAGGAAAACACCAGGAAACAAAAACGCAAGAAAAATCCTCAACTTAATGTGGCGGCTGCGTCTTCGCTCTGACTCGTCTCACATTTCAGCCAAATGATTTTATCGTTTCTGTTTGTGTCGTTTTTCCACAGATACAGGAAGCAGCAAAGGAGTGATGCTGGCGGTGAACTTTGACCTTTTCATTTAAAATAACGCAGTGAGAGCGAGTCGACTGATGCAGGTCCGAGTCCCTGAGCCCGGATTTAAAGGATCCAAATGAACATTAATCATCACAAATAATCAGGAATAATCTGTAATAATCATTAGTAGTTTTGAATAATCATTAATTATTAATAACCAGGGCTCCTCCTGCAGCCTCAGACAGCAGCCTTAAAACACTGAAGCTCCTAACTGTCCAACAGAAAGTCTGATAAAACTAAAAATGCAGTAAAATAATAATAAATATAGTTAGATTTATTATCCACTGCTTAGTTTGTAAAAATGCATAAAATCAGCAAAAATATTAAACAATATTAAATATCAAATCAATCCTCAAACATAATTATAACATAACAAAAAGCTTATGTTTAAAATGTTTCTTGAATCCTTCCGTTTTTTGTCAACAGCTTTTCTTCTGTTTCCCTTTGAGTGCAGCCTGTGTCAGAGCGCCCTCTGCCGGCCTCCACAGGAAGCTGCTTCTGAAGGTTTGTGGTTATTTTAACAGAATTGTAATGTTTTGACAAAAATACATTCTTAATTCCATTTCAAATAAGAATGATATGTAATTTATTGTGTTTTAGCCTTTACTTCGTGTTTCCTCTGCATCCCATCAACCAGCAGCTGTAAAACGGCCTGAACTCGTCAGACGGAGCAACAATTTAATCATGTAGTGGAAATTAAAACAGCAGCTGCAGCCACCTGAGCACATTAATACAAAAATAATTAACTCCTCTGCTTTTCAACCCAGCTGGATTAAATCTGAAACGGGTTTCCTTAAATCCGGTTCGGACTCGGAACCTGACTCGTTAGGTGCAGTTAACCTGTCGGCCAGGTGAGGCGCTGCGGAGCGTTAGGAACACTGACGTCACGGAGATGAATGAGTGTTTACACCCAGCTGATGTCCGTTTCCTTCAAACTTCCTGTTTCCTCTGAATCATTTTTACATTTTTAGATGAATTCATAACAAACATGCCACTTTCTGAAAAATAGCTGCACATCGTTTGGTCACGAAGCAACGAGAGCCGAACTGGACGTCAACCACCCACTGGGCCGTGTCTCAGGGTGTGTGTGTGTGTGTGTGTGTGTGTGTGGCAGTGGTTTCTGCTGAAGAACGAATGAAGAAAAACAAGGAGGTTTGATCACGACTCAGACTGGAGCTGGACTGGAACCAGTAAGGTGAGGTGGGTTTACTGGGACCAGGAAATAATCCTCAGCTAATTTAATAATCTATTAATCATTAACTGAATATACTCTACAGGTAAAAAGGGTAAATTAGTGGTAATTAAGACAAAACTGTACAAAAATATGTAAATTTAGCATTTTAGATAAAAAATAAATCTGTTTTTCCCAGAACTCCTGCAGAGGCAGTTTTAGCTTCACATTCTGTAAAAAGATGCTGGATAGTAAAATGTATAGTCGGATTATTAATCAGATAATCCAATAAATAATCCCCAGATCAGCTCGACACTCATGGAAAGACCAGAGTTTTCCTCATGTTGATGTTTTAAGTATTTTTTTAATCTGCACATTAAACCTTTATTAAAAATAATCTATTCACTGTAGAAATAAATTAGTTTAGCATTTTAGACAACACAATGTTAATTTTCTTATTTTAAAAAGGAAAATAATTCTTTAGTTATATTTTTGTTTTTCATCGCTTTATAAAAATGCTTATGCAGTAAAATGAAACATCTCCAGAATATTCCAAATATTTTTTAGCAAATTAATTGATGAACAGTCAGAATATTTGATTATTCATCAATATAATTGATTAATATTTGCAATAATAGATTAATCATCAGACGAATTGGCTATTTATCATAATTGATTAATGTTCAACATAATCAATTAGCAGAATGTTAGATTAGTCATTGGAATAATAAATCTGTTGATTATTCGTCAAAATGATAGATTAATCGTTTGAAATAACCAAATTAATCATCAGAATAATTGATTATTCATCAAAACCGTCATGTAATCTTTGAAAATAATCGATTATTCATGTGGATAATCAATCATTATTCTAGCTGTTAACTTGTTTTAGTCTGCAGGTTCGGCTCCAGTTTGGGTCATCATCTTCAAACCTCGTTTTTCTTCTTCACTGCTGGGAAAGAAACGCCGTTATTGTGACATCATCGCTGGCTTAGCCAATAGGAGGCCCCGTCAGGGACGCTGTGGGAACTGACTCGGGGTCAGAGGAATGTTGAGACTTTTTTTGCTGTTTGTGGCGGATTCCAGGACTCAGAACCAGAACCCAGCAGCTGGGTCTTCTCCCGTTAGCCGGACAGTTTGTGCGCTAGCTAGTTTAGTGAAGCTGGTGACGCTAAAGTGACGCAGCAGAACCCCGACAGCCCGCCCCAAGCCGTCCACAAACCCAGGAGTCCGGCGGTCCGGAGATCCCGGCCGCAGTCCGTCCCGCTCCCCGCCGGGCCGTCCGGGAGGAGCAAGGGGTTCTGGGAAGCGTAGTCCTGGGAAGGTCAGAAGAGACAGACTTTCTTCTTCATCTCGTTCCTCTTCCAGGGGGAGAGGCGGTCGAAGTCCTCGATGGGCATCCTGAAGACGCTGAGGAACTCCTCCTGGGACAGATGTCTCTGCAGGAGGACAGAAGCAGCTGAAACAGGCTCACACTGTCGCCCCCTGCTGGCCAGGAGGAGGCAACGACTCCACGCTCTGCTGGGTTTACGTAGAAACGTTTTAATCACCGATTAGTGCAAACAAAGCAAACATTTCAGACGAACAGATATACTAATATTTAAAATAACTAATGACCAGTTAGATAAATGTTGTGTCTTTACTCCAACATATTATATTTAAATAAAGATTCAACTTGGTGGTAAGGAAAAAGAAAATAACTTTTCTTTTGTCTCACAGGTTACATATCAATGAACTGGCGGATAACCTCCAGGTAAACTCAGTAGCTAGGGGAGTGGATCCGCTCAAGTAAATAGATCCACTTTATATACTAGAATAAGAAAACAAACAAACAAAAAATAAATGGATACATTTAGCACAAAGAAAAAACACAGAACATTACCAAATGGTGTCACAAAATAAAAATGAAATTGTTTAACACATGATTTGGGGGTGATGAGGAAACGCAGCGGACCCAGATTATGGTTGTAGAGTGATAGATGATGAATTTAATGATAAACAATCAGAGACAGCAGAAAGCTGAGAGCTCAACTGGTGGTACAATAAACACCTGACAGCAGACAAAACGGCAAAATGAGACGAGGAACCAAAGAACACAGGTGGGTTTAAATACACGATCAGCTGTAACTAATCAAAACCTAAATTAACAGAAAACCAAACCCCTACATGTGGGTCAGAATCTACTTTTAATCTCAGCAGTTGTTTGCATTATTTTCCTTTTCTCTGATATTCCTGGTTTCAATTAATCTCAGATATTTTGGGTGGAAATGGAAAAAGATGAAGAAAATAACTAAATAAATAAATCACTGATAAATAAATATATAAACCAGAGAATGAATAAGTAAATAAGAATAACCACAAAACAGGTTTTGTGATCTAATTAAAAACTTTTAAAACTAATTTGAAGAATAAAGTGAAGTTCATTTTGAATTGAAACATTAGAAATAAATTATTTTGATCAGGAAGAACCTGGAAGGTTTCCTGACGAAAGCAGATCTAGTTTGTGTAGAAGTTACCTCCAGGCGGGTCCGGTCCACCCCGGGGGGCAGCTTGCTGCGCCCCCTGTGGGTCACCACCAGCATCTCATACGGGTAAACCTACAACAGCAGATGAAACCAGTCAGACCAGTAAGACTCCAGTGAGCTGGTTTGAGCCGGTCCAGTTTCCTCACCTTGTGCTCCAGCATGCTGGGGAGGGAATTCCCCCGGTCCATCCTGGAGTCTCCGTTCTGACCCCAAACACAGACAGTCACTGGTTACAGTTCACACAGATCACACATCAAACTGCTCTTTAAAACTGGTTCCCAGATTTTAACTGGTTTCCAGTGAAACAGGAGTTTTTGTCGTCGTCATGGATGTTGGGTGAATTCAGACGAACCTGCAGACCTGCAGACAGACAGACAGACGGAAACGGATCACTGCAGGTTTCCCACCAGGATGGAGATATTTACAGGAAAAACTCAGAAATATTCAAACAAAACATATTTTCTACATTTCAGAGTGAAGAACATGAAGAGGAGATATTTATGTTTTTAGTCAAATTAAAGCCACAAATGAACAATTTGGACAAAATGGCTTCATTTTACCATTTTATTCATTCATTTATAAAAGCCACAATTTCTAGAAAATATTTATTTATATTGTCTTTTAAATATTTAACGAATAACCTAAATATTTAGCTTGCTAACTGAATATTTAGTGCCAGCTAAGTAGTGAGCTAACCATCAGCTAAATAGCTAGCTTGTTAACTACTTGGTTAGCATGCTAAATTGTTAGCCTCAAACTAAACATTTTGTTTGAAAACTAGATATTTATCCTGTAAATTAAATATTTAGTTTGAATCTGATACAACTGATGAATAATGTGGTGAAATGTGACAGGAATGAATTTTCTCGTATTTGAAGACGATGGTTGTTCATTTATTCATTTCCCAGATTTCTGCTGACAACTTTCAGTCGCCTTTTAAAGAAACAGTTTCCAGGATTTACCTGCCGGGTTTTTCTCTGCTGAGCCGAACTCTGCAGACTGCAGCTGAAACACAGAAACACACCGGTCACCGTGTGACCCGATCGGGTCGCGCAGCAGCAGGAACAGAACCACGTACCCGGGACAGGCCGCTCCTGGAGGATGCTGGGAAATACACCGACCTGGAGGCGCCGGAGCCTGGAACGGAGAGGAGAGCAAGGTTGGTCCAGAGGGACGGGTTCTGGAAAAACCAGACCGTATCAGAACCAGTGGGGTCCAGGCCCAGTCCGTACCGGTGTTCTGGTTCCGGTCCGGCAGTGAACGGGTCTTCCTCCTCAGTGGACCCGCAGACTTCCCCAGTTCTTCCTTCAGGATGATTTTCCCGAGGTTGGACTGGATCTGACCCGATAAAACAGAACTTCAGTCAGGAGCGCGGCTCAGGCGCTGAGGGAAGGTCAGGAGGTGAACCGGGCCATCGGGTTTGTTCCACAGGAAAAGATCGGAATGAAACTTCAATCTGAAAAAATCTTTCTACATTTTTTCAGCTTGAATCTTTTTTCTGTTTTCTTTTGAACAAACGTTTGGCCCTGATGTTTCTCCGTACAACGGGTCCTGATTCCCACCTTGTTCAGCTCCTGGTTCTGCAGGGCCCGGAGGCCCCACAGCTCGTCCTCCAGCTCCCCTTCATCCTCCTCCTCTTCCTCCCGCTGGTCCTTCCTCTGACTCTCTTTCTCTGCAGGATTTAAAGGAACGTCAGCAGCTGCATGACTTTCTGCATATGGTTTGTGAGTGTGTCAGTGTGTCAGTGTGTGTGTGTGTGTGTGTGTGTGTGTGTGTGTGTGTGTACCGATCACAGCCAGTGACGGGGGGCAGGGCCAGTAGTCGGTCTCGATTTTGGACGGCTGGTTGGGATCTGGAGGCTGAGCTGCTGGGAACTTTGACGACTCGATGATCAGATCCTCGATGTGTTTCCCCTGAGGGACGGGCGAAGACGAGACGTCTACACACACACACACACACACACACACACACACACCCACACACACACACACACACACACAGACACTCAGCATGTTAAAGCTGATTAGCGGCGCTGACCCACATTCAGTCAGAAACTCACCCTGCCTGTAGATGGGAGGCTTCTTATAGATGTTGGATCCGTTTTCTATAAAAAAACAAAAAACAAAATTTCATCAAAAATGACTAAAATTTAAATGATTAAAATGATTTAATAAATAAAACAGAAAAAGTCTTTTTTATTTTTTATATTTAATCCAGTTTCATCCTCAGACCTTCAGATTTTTTATATTTGTGCGTCAGAACTTGGAGTTTTTTAAAGTTTCAGAAACTCGTTGACCTGGAGACTCGGAGCCGTTTGAAAAGTCACATTTTCACCAAGTCACTCATCCATTCATAAACCTCAGAGCCTCAAACTAAACAATTAATAAGCAAACTAAATGTTTAGCTTCAAGAATACATTTTTAACTACATATTTAACATGCTAACTAAGTAGTTAGCATGTTAGCTCAATATTTAGTTTTCGGCTAAATATTTGCTTGTTAATATTTAATTTGAATTTATAACTGAATGAATAACTTGATGAAAATACAACTGAAAAATGAACCTTGTTTTTCAGACCAAACGTTGTAAATTATTGCAGAAATGTTTTTCCAGAGTGAAGCGTTGGGCCGTTACCGGGTCGGTGGAAATGCTGCATGGCGCTCTTGCTGCCCGCCGGGTGTGTGTTGGCGGCGATGGGTGTGTTCAGCGCCGGCGGTGTGTGTGAGCTCTGGGTTCTGCTGCTCTGGATGGTGGAACCGGGTGAAGAACCGCCAGGTGACCGGTTCTCCAGCCAGTCCCTGGACTCCTTGGACGAGTTCTGGGAGGAAACAGAGCAGGAGGAAATGGAAAAGAAGTGAATTCATGTCATTTAAACCCGTCTGGATAAAAACCAACTCAGGGGCCGGGGGCCAAATCCGGCCCGTCAGAAGCTTTTCTGTGGTCCTGTAGAGCCACCCGGTGCTCAGGTACAGCTGGCAGGGGGCCAGAGGACCGGGTTTGGGTTGGGAGCCACTGCTTTAATGAACTCTGTGTTTACATCACTTCCTCCAGGTTGAACAATCACTGAAATTCACTCAGATCAACAGATTTCTGACGATGTTTTTATTCTAATGAATCATTTGGAGCTTTTTGAAAAATATTCAGTAATAATGATGAAAAGCTTTGGGTTCATGTGATGCTGCCTCCCACCTGCAGGCGGCAGTGTTTCTCACTGCTGCTGCTTTAGCCAGGAGAGTTCTTGATCTAAACACCCACAGCAGATCTCCTGCTAACGGTTCTAAAGTATAGAAATATACTTCAGAAATAAAATGTATTTCTAGAGTATATTTTAGAAATATGCTCCAGGAAATCAGAGATTTTGTATTGACCAGGTGCAGCCCATAGCAACCAGGTGCAGCCCGTAGCGACCAGGTGCAGCCCGTAGCGACCAGGTGCAGCCCGTAGCGACCAGGTGCAGCCCATAGCAACCAGGTGCAGCCCGTAGCGACCAGGTGCAGCCCGTAGCGACAGTGCAGGCTCCTGTCGGTTGGGAGCTAACAGTTCGGATCGCCGCCTCCAGAACGTTTGAGGAGAAAACCTGCAGCCTGATGATGATGATGGTGATGATGCATCAGGGCCCTGTCTCCATGGAGACACATCGGCCTGTACGATGAAGAGTGAGAGGAAGAGGAAGTGTTTACCTCTGGGGAGGCAGGAGGAGAGACGGAGCGCGGAGACAAAGACCTCTGGAAGAAAAACAGGAGAGAAACAGATTCAACAAAAACTGGAAGAGGGAAAAATGTCCCACTAACTAACTAACTAACTAACTAACTAACTAACTAACTAACTAACTAACTAACTAACTAACTAACTAACTAACTAACTAACTAACTAACTAACTAACTAACTAACTAACTAACTAACTAACTAACTAACTAACAGTTCAAGTTTAACAGCAAAAGATGAAAAACAGGAAAACTGTGATCAAATGTAAACCGATCCCTGGAACCGCTAGAGGTCAGTGAAGGTCAGTGAAGGTCATCAGAGGTCATCAGAGGTCACTAGAGGTCAGTGAAGGTCAGTAGAAGACATCAGAGGTCAGTGAAGGTCAGTAGAGGTCGTGACCTCCAGAGGGCTGTAGCTGTAGTGCGGTTGGTAGATCATCAGGTCGGGTCTCTCGATGTCCAGGATGGCTTTGTCTCTGGGCAGCGCCGCCAGGTCCTTGTAGCCGATGACGCCGTCCTCCACCCGGGCCTGCAGAGACACACAGGGTCAGAGTTCAGAGACGCCCGAGGTCACTTCAAGGTCGCCTGAAAGACGTTCCTCTGAGTCTCACCACGATGGCGGCGGCGGGCGATCCGGGAACACCGGTCCCTCTGAGCGACAAGACGCTGCCGGGAGACGTCTGCGCCGGCTGCTGCTCCGCAGACAGAGGGACAGGAAGAGGTCAAAAGGTCGGCTGAAGGTCACCAGACTCCTCCCACTGAAAACACTCACCTTGGGCATCATCATGCCTGCTGATTGGTCAGTTCCTGAGGAGACACAGGCAGACAGCCAATTAAAACCACACAGAGAGAAACCAGACTGGAGGTTCTGGTTTAAACTGGGAGGAACCCGAACCAGACTGGAGGTTCTGGCGGTTCCACAGGATGGTGTCGGGTTTTCAGGATCGGATCGTACACCTCTGGATTTTGTCTCTGGTCAGATTATTTGTTTGGACTCGATCAGAACTCCCAGCATGCCCTGCTGCAGCCGCGGCGCCTCTTTGTGCGACGGGTCCGACAGACACAAAGGGACGGTTCCAGAAGGCCCGGCTGTGAGCGGGAAGCGGCTTTCAGAACCGCCGGCTGTTTTTACCTCACAGAGAAAAGGCGGATCATCTCTGCATCAGGAGCTCCTCTGTTCTGCTTTCTGGGCTCGTCGGGCCGATCAGCACCTGGAACCACAGGAGGAAAACTGGACTCAAACTCCAACAGCAACTAGTGCAGAAACAACAAACTGCGGTTCTGTTGGTACTTTTTAAAATGAAAACAGGGAAATTAAACAAACATGAACACAGAAAACTGAAAGACCTGAAAAAGTTAAATGGTTTCTCTGTAGTTCAACTGGGAGACAAACTGGGAGCCGAAGGATAACCAGAGCATCGTTAGAGCGATCCAGCAGGGGGCGCTGCAGGATGGATGGAGGGCTGACATGCTGACATCTAAACCACATAGCTCTAGATCAGGGATGTCAAACTCCAGTCCTCCAGTTGCTGTCCTGCAGCGTTTAGATGAGGCTCTGCTGCTCCTGAACAGAGTAATCGGGTCATTAAGGTTCTGGAGAACCGATCCACACCAGGAGGAGGAAATGAAGCCGTTTCATTCCAGGTTCTGTTCCTGTGGCTCATCCAAAACCTGCAGGACAGACTGGAGGACTGGAGTTCGACTGCCCTGGTTAGAGGCTGTAGAAAACTCCACCTAGAATGGTTGAGATTCTACATGGTGACTTTCTATGGGTTCAGACCATCGGGGCGCATCTAGAAATAAAGATCTGCTCTGAATGATGAAATGTTTTCAATCTGCATCGTTTTCCAATAAATTCTTCACATTTTGATTTGTTACGTTTTTCAGTTCATTCAAAACTAATAAATATTCAGTTTTTACTTTATTCAGTTCAATATTAAAGTGATACTTTATACCTGGATTTTGATTTGTTTGTAGGTTTTGCTGATCAGGAGGTTTTAGATGAAACTGCGGTTTGTTCAGACGGATCTGAACGTTTTACATTCGGATTTAAACAGTTTCAATAGTTTTTTTTTTTTTTGTTTGTTTTTTTTCAAACTTTGTTTATTTGGTTTTTAACAAGAATTGCATAGCCATACATTTACAATGTGATACATATAAAACAAACCATACAATTCCCTTGAGTTATAAAAAACAAAACAAAAAACACAACAAAACGACCTCCAATCATCCCAGGCAATAAGAAAAAGTCACAAGAAAATCAGTTTCAGTTGTTTTAAATTCGTTACATTCAGAGACTGGAAGTCAAACTGGGCTGTAGAATCGACGCTGATCACCGATCAGAATCCGGTCGGCTCTTCAGACTCTGTCTCTGAATAATTGATACCTTAATGGTTTGCTGACAGCCAGACTGGGAGCTCTGGGAGTTGTGGTCCCTTTCTGCAGCTGAAACCTTCATTCATGAAGTCATTTATCATCATCAGTTTACAAAACCTGAAATACGCCGATGAGACACGACATTTTGTTTTTGAGATTTTATGGCCCCAATGGCTTCAACTGTTGTAGGAAGATTTTAAATCTTAAATCTAAAAACATAAAGACAGACGTGGAACAAGAAAGTGTGCTAAAGTGAAAAGTGGAAAATTAGCTCTGTTATTAGCATATTAGCAGAAGTGAGTCCAATCGGATTAGCTTTTAGTGGCAGGAAGAGGAAGTGCCTGGAGGAAACTCACGTTCAAAACGAGAAGCTTTACGCCACCAGGTGGCTGCGCTAACTGCTAACTGCTAACCACTATCCGCTAACCGCTAATTACTAACTGCTAACCGCTGCGGGTCAAATAATGCTTCTTTCTACATTATTAATCACATGTTTGATTTTCTTCTGGAAATTCTCTACAGATATTAAAACAAATTATTTTTTCCTGTCATCCTAAAACCTGTGGATCTACAGACTCCTGACCTTTGACCCTGATCCACCTAAAACTGAATCAGAATCAGAATCATTTTCCGCTCAGAAATGATCTTCAATCAACAGCTGATTCTTTTCTACAGAAGAGAATCGACAGCAGAGAGTCTGGAGCAGAAACTGCCATCAGCCAGAGGTCAACCAGGGGTCACCTAGAGGTCACCCTGAGGTCAAATTTACTGTCTGAAACTTTAAAAATGAACTTGGCTCATTCTGCTCTGACTCACTTCCTGCAGACAGGAAGTGATGCGTTCAGAGGAGGAAGAGGCGCCGCTCCGTCTCCGGGGAGCGACCCGCTCCAGACTGCTGGGTTCTGGTGATCGGATCGGTTCTGATCTCCAAAACAGATCTGCGCTCCTGTTCTCTGTGCGTCTAATTCAGGAAGCAGCTTCATTTCCAGGAACCGGACTCTGTTGCTAGGCAACGAGCCGAAGATGAAATGGACACCAGAACCTCCCTC
>NC_057870.1:31569304-31736804 GCF_019740435.1 Gambusia affinis | reverse complement strand
AAACTTTTTCTCCTCATTTTTACATTAAAACATAAAAATTGGAAGAATAATTTTTTTTTTGTTAGTTTTCTGAAACATTTGAGTTTTTCCACTCAAATGCTGATGAGGTTTAATCAAACTGGCCTCCTTCTCGCCGTCTAGCTGTTGACTGGTCCCGTTGCCATGGCAACAGCAGCTGGATCAAGCAGGAATCTGTCAGATCAGATCCTGCTGCGTTTCATCTGGGTTTTAATCTCGTCTTCGTTTCCATCTCAACAGTTTTTCCTTTTGTCCATATTCTGTCGTTTCTTTTCACTCTTCCTGTCTTTTCCTCTCACATGCTTCCTAAATCTGCCTCCTGCTTCCTTCCTGTTTCATTCCTCAGACCTTCCTGTTTTCCTTTCAAACCGTTTCCTCTCTAACTTCCTCCTTTCTTCTCGCTCCCTGCTTCCTCTCTACGATTCTTCATGTCTCTGGTTTCCTGACGGACCTGAAGGTGTCTGTAGACTCAGCTTAACATTCCTGCAGCAGAGCCGGGCCCCGCCGGGCCCCAGGCCCCCTGCTGTCCCCCCCGCTGCGCTCTCAGATAAGAGCCAGGCCGCTGCAGCGACACGTCGGTTATTTCTGGAGTTTTATCTGCTCTGGAGCAAAAACAAGTCACAGAACCGGAACCACAAACCGCTGAAGCTGCTTTTATCTCGACCTTTGACCTCCAGACGAACCGAATCGGAAGATTTCTGCTGAGAAATAAAACGTTTTAAGACGTTTTAAAGGATTAAAGGCTCTCAGTTTAGCTTTTTAAAAACAGCAGCAGGAGGAGAAACGCCAGTCAGAATCAAATCTTTATAATTTAAAGTTTAGTTTTTCTGAAGAAATGTTTGATTTTGTAAAAATCAATTAAACATCAGATAAATATTTAAAGTGTAAATTAAACATTAATGTAGAGTCAATAAGCAGGAAGGGGAGAGAAACAATCTGATGATCTAAAGATGGATGGACGATGAATAGAACAGAGATTGTAACATTTGATCCCTGATCAATAATCAAAGTGATCGGTGATCGTCTGGCTGAACGGCTTCCTGCTGCGGCCCGACCGACCGGACCAGAACCAGGTTCTGGTTGTGTAATCCAAGAGAAGATGACTCATGTTTCCAGAAACAGAAGAGACTAGAGAGGCGTTCAGGGACCGTTCAAACAGTGAGACGTTCAAGGACCATCCAAACTCAGAGCCACTCATCCAGAATCAAATGGGAAGAGAACCGGGCCGACCCACCAGAACCAGATCCAGCCGGAGTGAAACCAGCAATCAGGGTGTCTGGTTGCCACGGTAACCACCGATCGGTTTGGACCCGGACACAAACTGTTTCGTGGAGTTTCAGCCGTTGAGACGATTTTAGTTTCAGGAAGAGAAACTAAAAAACTGAACGTGGAGCAGAAAGGTTTTGTTTTACAGTGTAAAGATTTGATCACTCTGGAAATGAAACCAAACTGATGAATAATGTTTAAAGTGAAAAACGTTTAGTGAAATAATCAGCCAGTGAAACTTTTCCATCAATATGAATAAAATATTTAAATGTGATCAGAGATTTCCAATAAAATACAGAAAAAAAATACTTGGTAAAATTTTGTGTTTTTACAGTGCAGCCGTCCCAGCCAGTTCGGCTAAAGGTCAAAGGTCAGAGAAATGATCTCCACCTCCTCTGCAGGCCTCAGGTTAAAGGTTAAAGGTCAGGACAGGGTTAGAGTTAAAGCACGGCAGTGGCAGAGTGATGGTGACCCAGAGTGAGCCCAGACTGGGTCACCATCAGAACCATGAGCCCAAACAAGCAGCTGGAAGGGTCTAGTCAAAGCCCGGCCCGTTGTTTAAGCTTCTCCTCACTGAGATGAATAAATGAATAAATCTGTCCTCCATGGGATCAGATAAATGGCTGCTCCGTTGCTACGGTAACCAGCTCAGGGTCCTGACCAGGAGAGTCCGGGCCCAGAACCAGAACATCAGAGGTTTCCTCTGCAGGAGCCGGCGCCGCGTTTCCCCTCAGAGGCTTTGATGCTGCAGCCGCCTCCGCTTCCTCTGTTTGGACTGAGACAGAACCGGCCAGAACCGGCCCGGTTCTACAGAACCAGACAGAATCAGCCCCGGCCCAGGTTCTGATGGACCTCCTGAGCTTCATCTCTGGATGTTTTCCTCCAGTAAACCCGCTCAGCCCGGGTATAAAACATGTTTTATAATAAAACATGTTAAAGTGACAGGAAATGTAAAAATATTACTGGGTGATTAAATGTTACTGGAAAACATGGAACCACTAGGAACCATATTTAAACCCACAGCTGGTCTTCAAAACTACAAATCAAAGAATAGAATGAAGATGAATCAATTATTTTCACTTCTGTTTAATCTAAATGAAGTCAGCGGCTCCATGAGGCCCCCAGGGCTTCAGGGGCCAAAGATGATAATATTTTAACACAAACCACAGATACATAAATGTAACATTTATTTACTGACATGATCAATGCTGTTGAATTTGATTTAATGGTTTCAGCATAAATTAAAATATTTTTAATTGTTTAACATTTAAGTGTCAGATTTTAAGGTTTACTTTGTAAAAGTTCAAAGACCAGATTTCATAGTTAGATTGTGTTGTTACCATAGCAACAATCTGATGCTGTGAGTGAAATCTGTTTGTTCATAAATACAAATGAATAAACTGTAATTCTAACTGATTGTTTTCAGGTTGGCCAGTTAATCTCCTCCCTCCTCCCAGATTAAATCAACCCAGAAGCTGTTAGAGCTGCTGATGTTTTAGCAGCAACAGGGGCCCCTAAGTCAGATTCTGCCCCAGGCCTCATGCAGCCTTGGACCGGCCCTGCAGGATCAGTTCAATCTGCTGCTCTGATGCAGAGATGAGCAACAAACTGAGATTTAATTCAATGATGTGGTTTCAGCAGCTCTAACATTTCTGTCTGTTGAGTTTTAATAAGAGTCACAGAAACTGTTTTGGTTGCTTCACTTTATGGGACGAGTTTCTCAGATCTGTGTGCATTAACTCTGTCTGACTGAGTGGACAAAGCATCTGATATGGTTTGATGGTTCGTAAGTGGAAAAATAAAACAAAAAATATATATAATATAAAACCAGTGGGAAATCGCCGGCCGAACGATCAGGTTAGCTCTGGTTCCGCTAACAACCAGGAACACAGACATAAAGTTTACAGCGCAGACAGAGCTGCTGCAGCGAGTTGAGATGGAAAACATGCACAAAATTCTTTTCGCACACTGAGGTAAACTTCATCCAGCTGCTGCAGCGCCAGGCAACGAGCAGCGACGTGATTGGTCCGACTTTAAATGCATAAACTTTAAACCTATCTTCTATAAACTCATCTTTTAGGAATAAATCTGCCCCACCAGTGAAACGCTCAGAGCAACAGAGACGCTTACAATCCGGCTAGTTTCTTTTTTATAAAAATAATAAAAAATATATATATAGCATTTTTTTATTCATTATTATTTTCCTTAAAACATAAACAAGGAAGGTTTAGCTTGGCAGCCGCCAGGTCTATAATATACTGTAGAAACCCTGAACTGAGTTCATAAAGTTTCAGTCAGAAATAATTATTTATCTTCTGCTAGGAGAGAAAACTTTTCACATTTTATTACTTATTAATTCACTTATAAATGTCACATTCAAAATACATATTTAGCTAAATATCTGGCTGGCTAACTAAGTATTTAAAGTATTTAGCTTCAAAATAAATATTTATCTCCCAATGAAGAAGTTAGTTGACTAAATATTTAGTTTAAACTGTTTAGCTTTCTCATATTTAGTTTTTAAACTCCATGTTTTTGTTTGTGGCTAAATAATTTAAATCATGTCTGACTGAACTGATGGTCGTTAGCACCGTGGTTCCGTCTGACCGGTCCAACAGAACCCGGTCCAGTTTGTTTTCTAACCGGTTCTGGTTGGATTTCTTTCTGGTTCCTAAAACTAAATCTGATCAAACATCGGTCCGGAAGGTTCTGATCCAGATCTGAGGACAAACTTTGACTCGGTTCCGATCCAGATCTGGATCTATCAGTATCAGGACCGGGTCCAGCTATCACCAGCAGCGGTTCCGTTACGATCCAGAAACCATTTAGAACCAGAATCGTGAACCCGGTTCGGGCGCTGCTGGTTCTGACCCAGAACCTGCCCGCGTACCGAACCTCACCGTGACACCCAGCAGCCCGACAGAACCAGCAGTTTCCATGGCAACCCAACATCATTTTACCCAGAACCGTCCAGAACCGCCCGGCCGGAGACAGCCGCGGACAGCGGGGATGCTGGAGGAGGAGGATGAGGAGGAGGATGAAGAGCTGTTACATAAATCCATCCTCCCCGCGCTAATCCTCCGGCTCACGTCGAGCAGCTCTTTACATAATTTCACATCGTCAGAACATCGGAGCTCCACAGCCTGACGGAGAGCCGCCGGCGGCGGGAGGAGGCCGCCGCTCTGCCCGCTGCTGAGCTCCGCAGCCCGGCAGCCAGCGCGAAGGCTGGCCGGCCGGAGGGCGACCTGAGCCGGGGAGGGACGGAGGCTTTCCCCGCTGCTGCTGCGGCTGAACGCTGCAGATAAACACAGGCTGCGGCCCCAACACACACACACACACACACACACACACGCACACACACACACACACACACACACACACACACACACACACACACACACACACACACACACACACACACACACACACACACACACACACACACTAACAGTACATATAGCGGTGACCTCAGCAGAGGATCATTCCCGCAGAATCCCGCAGCGGCAGAAGCAGCGCCTCACCTGTTCACGTCCCGCTGGGCAGAACCATCCAGCAGCTCCGGTTCCGACCGATGACTCCGCTCCTGCTGCTGCTGTTCACTCCCACATATACCGCACGGGCACGCGCACGCACGCGATGACAACACGCCCCCGCCCCCCCTCTTCCGGACTGGGCCACCGCGGGGGGAGGAGGGGGGGAAACATGGCGCTGCGACATAAATAATAATAAAATAATGATTATTGATCCCATTCCTCCAGAACCGACCCGGTTGGATCTCAGGAGCGTCGGGCTTTAAGAACCATCAGAGTCTGAGCTGCTGCTGAGCTGCGAGGGACCAGAACCAGAACCAGAACCAGAATCTGCACAAAAACCAGACCAGAACCAGGACCTTGGTCTGATCAGAACCTGGACCTGGTAATCAGTACCGGTTCTTTTACAACTTTGTTCTTTAACTTTTTAACTTACAGTTTATATTTAAAACAAATTAATGATAAAGTCAGAGGAATATTTGTTTTATCTCTTATTTCATAAAAACATTATTTTTAAACATCTTTAATAAAAATATAGATTTTATCCCAATGATCCTGAACCATAATTTAAATTATTAAACTACCATTTTAGAAACTAATGACCAAAATAATAAACTCCGGTAGTTTTCTAGTCGTATATTTTCTGAACAGGGCGGCCTTTGGGCCAGCAGAACCGGGTCGGTGGTTCGGTCAGGGCTTCCAGGTGACCACCTTGATGGCGGTCTGCGCCGCGCGCCGCACGTCCTCGTCCTGCTCGTCGCTCCTCCGCTCCAGCAGGGGGAGCTCAGCGCTCAGGATGACGCGGCCCTCCGGGGCCTCGGACAGCGCCGTCAGGGCCCTCAGGCTGTAGATGACCAGAGTCTTCCTCCTCTTCTTCTGCTCCTCATCCTCCTCCTCAGACAGCAGCTGGAGGAGGACGGAGATGGCGCCCAGCTCCAGACACAGGTATTTACCTGGAAGGGGGCGGAGCTTGGGTCAGACTGACGTCAGTTCAGAGAGAAGCTGAGAGAAACTTCTGGATCCGGATCCCGACATTGAAAACTCACTGAAGGAAAAACACAAATAATTTTCTATCTGCTGAAGTTATTAATAAACATCCGATATAATTAATGGAAATAGCCTACTTTAACTTTTACATTTAAACCTGCTGTCAATTTAATATTATAATAAATTTAGAAAAGTTTCTTCTGCTTGAAATTTATTATTTTAAAATTATTCTGTAATTTTTTTTCATTTTACTCTTTAAAGAACCAGAATATGACAAAACCTTTTACTTGTAACGTCTGATGACGTCATTTTAAAATCTTAAATCACATATTTACTCAGCACTTGAGTAACTGAACAGGAAGTGGACCTGAACCCAACAGGAAGTGGACCTGAACCCAACAGGAAGTGGACCTGAACTCAACAGGAAGTGGACCTGAACTCAACAGGAAGTGGACCTGAACCCAACAGGAAGTGGACCTGGGCGGATGATGACGGTGTTCATGATGACTCCGGCAGCGTTGGTCTGAACGTCGAGGTCCCTGTCATGCAGCAGAGCCAGAAGAGTGGAGAGGATTCCCTGATCGCAGACCTGCTGCTTCCCGTCAGCAGGAACACTGGAGGAGACCACACACACGTTAACACACGTTAACACACGTTAACACACGTTAACACACGTTAACCCCCCCGGCCCGTTGGACCCGTTCTCCAGCCGGACCTGAGCGCCATCAGGGCGGCCGCCGCCTCCCTGCGGATGCTTGGGGAAGTGTGTGTGAGCGTCTGGCCCAGGATGGAGACGCCGTCGGAGGCCAGAGCCGGCAGAGGGTCCAGCCTGGAGCAGGAGGTCAGGGTGGAGAGGAGCAGCTCCTGCTCCTCCTCCTGCTTCTCCCGCCGCACCTCCTCCAACTGACACAACTTCAGCATTAGCTTGGGGACCAGAGAGAGCAGAGCCTCAGCACCTGCAGGGGACAGACAGAGAGACAGACGGAGGGACAAACAGGAGGACAGACGCTCTCAGTGAGGGTTAGGGTTAGCAGCAGCAGGTGCTGTGGTCTTGGTGCTGCAGTCTTGGTGCTGCAGCGTTGGTTTACCTGCAGGTAGCTGAGCCAGGCCGCTCAGCACCCGGTGGGCGTTCGTCCTGCAGGAGGCCGACGGGTCGTCCATCAGGTCGGACAGCGGAGTGAGGAGGGAGGAGGCCAGCAGCGCCGACCTGAGGAACAAACGGAGGATGGAGGCGCCACCTGCTGGCCAACCCAGTTACAGCAACAACAAACCTCTAAAACATTTTTGCTTCACTTCAAACTATTTATTTATTTGTTTGTTTCTTAGGATTTGTGATCTGAGTTTGATTTTTGTACCACTAACATATTAATGTGAGCTGATTCGATAATAAAATAATTCTCTCATTATCATTGAGAAATCACATTTTTTAATGTAAAACTTATTAAACTAAAGTTGTTTTGAGAGAAACTAAAACGTTTTTGCAGAAATTAAAATAATTTTGTGTCAATTTGCTTATTTTTTCATAAAGAAAAAATAAAATTAGTAAAAAAAAATGTGAAAAAAAAATCTTGCTATT
This sequence comes from Gambusia affinis, assembly GCF_019740435.1. Taxonomy (NCBI): domain Eukaryota; kingdom Metazoa; phylum Chordata; class Actinopteri; order Cyprinodontiformes; family Poeciliidae; genus Gambusia; species Gambusia affinis. Next base: position 31,729,427 of record NC_057870.1, on the reverse strand, counting down.
TTTGCTTTTTGGAGATGTTATTTTTGTGATGTTTTGCTAATAATTCAAAGAATAATTGAAAATAAATAAAATTAGAAAAAGAAAGTTCCTCTCTAAATGTTTTTGTTCAAAGTTTAATTTTTAAATGTAAACTTTTATTTTCTCTTTGTCAAAATGTTGAAACTGTTTTCATAACCCAGTGAATTATTTCACTGAACGAAGAACAAACATGAATATTTACAGATAAATAAAAACATTTTTATAGTTTCATGTTCATCATTTTATCCCAGAAACAGAAAATTTCCCAAACTTTCTTCTTCTGTTGTTAAATAAGTTATTAAAGAAGTTTTATGTTCTCTTTTCTTGTAATTTTGTTCCATTTTCTTTTTAAAAACCAGATTTTGTTCATAACTGCTTCATGTTTCCTCTCCTGGCCTGCAGCTGGTCCTCCGGGACCTTTGACCTCTGACCTCTGACCCCTACCTGCCGATGCTGTGGTTCGTGACCAGGTGCAGCAGCTCGCAGGTTTTGCTCCTGACTGCAGCATCGTCGTCCTGCAGCAGAACCTGCAGCTGCTTCAGGAAACCTGCAGCAAAGAACAAACAGGCCAGACCGTGAACGCACCATCCTACTGCAGCCCTGGTTCCGGTTCGGCCCGCTCACCTCCGGTCACGGTCTGGTACAGCCGCTCCGGCTCGTGGACCAGGTCGCAGAGTGACGTCAGAGCGCGCACCTTGTGGGCGGGGTCTTGGACCTGCAGCTGCTCGAACAGCTGCGGGACCGCGCGGCGGCCGAACGCCACCGGGGCCCGGTTCGGGTCCATCACTGATGTGGTCATCGGAACCGCGTTTCCCTGCTTCAAGACCTCCGGTTGGACTAACGGCGCTGTTGCCTAGTAACAGCGGGTAAACAATGCTGTTGCATTCACGGGCCGCAGGAAAAACCCGTCAGTTCAGACTCTGATGGTCACTCGATCACTAGATCTATTACTGATTTATTGATTATTGATCAGCTCATTTCTTTAGTTTTATGTGTGACTCTGAGGCGCCACCTGCTGGTGAAAATATCAGAGTTAAAATATGACAAAGAGCAAAACTTTTCTGAAATGTTTCAGAAATCAGAATGAAGATCATCAATAATTCCTTCAAACATTCACAAGTCCTGTTCATCCTTCAGCTCGCTGTTTTATAATCTGTCTGATTTCTATGTGTTGTAAATAAAAATCAATTACTCTAAATAATTTGACTTAACGAGTTAAAATCACATTTATTTTCCCTTTGGCATCAGTGAAGTATCTTGAGTTGAACTGAACTATTGCAGTAAATGCTGAATAGTTAATACCTGTAAAATTAATAATCCTCCTTATCATTATTGAGTTATTCTTGAAAATGTAAATTTTATAAATTTCTTCATTATTTCCAGAAATTTTCTCCCAGATTGAAAAGTTTCTCTCAGGTTGTTTATTTGAGCTCAGTTTTAATCACAGCATGTTTAATATATTTATTATATTTAATATATTTATCATATTTATTATGTTTATTCTGCTATAGAAATATTTTCCAGAAACGCTCAGAGTGAAAACAGGAAGAAATGGTTTCTGCCTCGTTTATAATCATATCAGGACTTTTCAAGGTGATGAAATGTTCATTCATATGAATAAATATTCATAAGAATCATAAATTGTTCCTGCTCAATAACTGTAGAGATGAATGTTTGTTTCATCCACCTTCCTCTGGTTTATTAAGGAAAATATTCATTTTAATGTAAATCTCACTTTAATTAATGATTAGTTCAAATTCCTTAAACTTTGTTCAACTGAAATGTTTCTGAGTTAATAAAATATTTTCTCCATGCAGTTTGAATCAACTAAATTATTCTCACTTAAAATGAGTAATTATTATAATTCAATAACATGAGTTAAATTAAAACAGAGCTGTGAGTTTGTTCAGACATTTTTATGGATAATTTGGTGCTGAACCCAGCTGAGGATTTCTGACATGAAGCTGAACCTTTAGTGGACCTGCAGAGGAAATGATGACGTTTATATCACCATTTCTAATATTTCCATCATCATTTAAAGGACAACCTGTCCAGGTTGAACTTTGACCTGCAGCCATGCAGAGTTAAAGACTTGGAGGAAAATAATTTGAGAACATTTAAAAACTGACACAAAGAAATGAATCAAACTTTTTATTAAATCAGTGAAGCTTTCAGCTCCTCCAGTTTAAACGACAGACGACATCATGTGTTCACATTAACATGAAATGACATGATTTATGGCAGTAACTGAACCCCGCAGAGTTTGATGGTATTTCTGATCATTTATTGACCTTCAGGCTGAATGTTGGACCTGCCAGACGCTGATCGGAGATTCTGCTGATTCTTCACAGCATCAAAGAATGTTTGACAATCACTTATGAAGTTTTTCTTTTCCTCTGACGTTAATACTCTGAGGTTTTCTGAAATCTCAGCCATCGCTGTGAACTGAACTTCCTCACCCTGAACTTTCTCCTCCTGCCACTCACTGATGGTTCTGTACTCTCTAACCAGGAGTCCAGCGAGATTCTCCAGGTTTCCTCCTGCTGCGCCGCTGAATCCTCTCAGCGGTTTGTTCAGCCAGGTTCCCCCAGCAGCCATGGTGATGTAGTTTGGGTCGAACCAGAACCTGCTGTCCTTCATGCTCAGAGCCATGAGGGTCAAAGGAAACATCCTGAAGTTCCTGGCAGATTCAGCGATGACTGAAGCTGTGAAATACGTGGTGCACCAAGCTTCCCTCTCTGGAGACGGGATGATCGCCGCCTCTCCGAGGAAAATGTTCTGGAAATACTGAACACACTCTGCGGAGTGTTCTTCTTTTTTATCTTTTCCTTCAACTTTAGGTCTTATATCTGGGTAACTTTCCTTGTTCATTTGGTCAATGATATATTCTTCAATGTTATTAATAATATTTTCAGATTCCTCATTCTTGTCCAGCTTCTTTCCAACAGGAAACACATAAAGAGTTTCAGGATCGACTTCATAAATCCAGTTATTAACCATCAGATGTGTGACTTCATTCTTCTCATTCTTTGCAAAGTGATGGATGATGTTTCTGATGTCACTTCCTGTTTGGATTGCAAAACATTTTTTCAGAATACTGGTTTTGTTGTTATTATTTTTTTTTTCAAACTCAATAACTGTCTTGGATTTTCCATTGTTGTCTTTCTTTGTTCTTCGTTCTCCAATGATAAAAACTGATGGGTCTGAATCTTTTTCACAAAGTTCTTGTGGATTTATTTTTGGTGGTTCTGGATGAAAGAATCCCCACGTCAAACTTTCAAGGATCCTGAAAGTTTCTAGGATTTCATTTCTTGTTTTATTTAAATCTGAAGCAACTTTGTCATAAACGTTTGGATCAATGAAGCTCTTTGGATTCTCTTTGGGTTGTTTCTCTTTGTCTTGATGTTTATTGTTGTTTCCCTTTTTGTTTCCTCCGTTCCCCAGCAGCGCCGTCTGATTGGTGGGAACTTCCTGCCCGGTGCGGCGGCGGTCGTCCCTCCTGCTGATCTCTCCGGTCGGGCCGACGGTCAGAACCAGCTTCTTGCTGTGATCTCCAGATCTCCACCGCGCTCCGTCCTGACTCAGGACGTCTCCCGTCTCCGCCACCTGGACGGCGGTCTTCCACAGGTGCAGCTCCGTCTCCAGGCCGGCTTCGTGCAGCGTCTGCAGCAGAGCTCGTGGGAAGCGGCGGTCCGATCCCACGCCGCAGGCCACCACTGCAGTAGTTTGGATCTTCTGGCCGATCCTGGAGCCGCTTTGGATGATCCTGGCCACGTCTCGGTAGCTGTACCCTGATATCCTCATCTCTCCCGAAGGCTCTCTGGCTCCATGACCCACCAGAACCAGGCTGCTGCGTTCGGACAGAGGCGCCGCCTGACCTTTGACCTGCCGGACTCCGTGCTGGGGACGGACGGCGTGAAGCGAACTGACCGCTGGATGTTTGTGGTAGAGAGAAGCTGCAGCTGTTCTCACCACCTCATCGTCTGCTAACATGACGATCTGCTGCTGGTCAAACTCGACCAGGGGACCATCTGGACTCGGGGCGGTTCTGGAGGTTCTGGAGGTTCTGGAAACCGGGTCGGCTTCATGTGCTACTTGATCCATCTGAGGGTTCTGCTGGTCGGGTTCTGACCCACAGACTGTCTGGTTGTAGAGAAGCTTTCTGCTGACTGGGAGACGCTGCTGCGGTTCCGACCCGTTTTCCTGCCCGGTGTTTCCGTCTGATGGGTCGGTGCTGCGGGTCAGAACCAGAACTTCCTGTGTGCAGCTGGGAAAGATTTCTGCAGCGCTTTGCAGCCGGTCCGCCATCGTCTGCTGGGCAGAACCAACCAAGAAGGCGTCCAGAACCTGGAAAACAAACAAGCTTTGGTCAGAACACAGGAAGGTTCTGCTGCGGTTCTGGACGGGATAAACCCAGAGGGGCCACCAGGGGCCACCAGGGGCCCCATGAGCGCTGAGCTAGCATGGTTAAAACATAAATATTTAAAATAACGTTAAACAATAACGATGACATCTTTGCATGCACCTCAGAAAGTGTGCAGTTGCGCCCCTGTTTACAACTCTCTTGTTGATACACTGACTTTTCTTACCTTCTGTCTTCCAACCACTTTGAAAAGCTTTTCTTCGTCTCTCCAACATCTTTATCCTTCCCCCTCTTCCGTTTTCAGTTTTTTGCCCCGGAGTTTTTTCTGCACCTCGTCTTTAGCTCCCTGTTGTCGAGGCATTATTACAAATTTAAAAGAAACAAAAAAAACGCACCTCAGCGCGTCCTCGAAGGGCCGCTGCCCAAAGAACCTGTATGTGAGGGGTGGACGCCTAATCAGTGCTGTTCCTCTGTTATTGATCATTTCATACTCAAACAGCTGTTAAGTACATAAAATGCTGACATGAAAAAAAATTCCCCATATAGTTTTTTGCGCCCCTCTAGTGTAGCACCCCTATGCGTTACACTACATACCCACTTTTTATGCCTGCAGTGAATTTAACTCTGGAGTTCCTCAAGGCTCACTTCCAGGTCCTGCTCTTTCCACTGGATCAGGATGTGAAACATTAAAATTCTTCGCTTTGCCGACGACTCACAGATATTTGTTAGAGTCTGAACCTCTCAGGTTTATGAACTGTGAGGGATTTATCCCTCAGGTGGTGTTGTTTTTTGTGTGTGTTTTATTTTTTGTTTGGGCCCAGCTTGTTTTTGTTTTGTTAAATTGTTGTTTGTAATTTTGTGTGTATTTGTGTGGAAATATTGTTTAACACCAAGGTTTTTCTTTCCTACCTGGTAAGGTAATTGTCTCCGCCCCTTAATCAGTTCAGGCACTGTTTTAAAAGCCAGGTGTATGGAATTAAGGGGGTGGCTCCCTCCTAGTGTCTGAAATGTTTGTGAAGCTGTGTTTTGTGGAGAGATGTGCAAAGAGTTATATAAAGAAACAATTTAGAGCTCTATGACGGCTGGACATTGTATTTTTTTCATCGCAAACCAACATTTTGGTGTCAGAAGTGGGATGCGACGCTGATTTCCAAGAGCTAATTATGGGTCCAAAGCAGCAGGCAAAAGGCCTCAAAGTGGCAGAAGCAGCTCCAGTGGAGGGTACAGAGCAGGAGGGAACTACAGGTCAGCCGACTTTGCAGTCCAGTGATGAAACTGCGTCTGTGGATATGAACAGCATTGCTGCCATGTTGGAAAGATGTCTTCAGTTCCAGAGTGACTTTGTTGACAGATGGGACAAAGAAGAGTGTAAGCAAGAAAGGAGATGGCACCAGATGCAGGTTGAAATTAACAATCTCAGAGATGATCTGGAGAAGCAGCAGAAAGATGGAGCACAATCAGGCTCCTCATCAGAAGCAGATGTTGAGCCAGCCCCTAGGCCTCAATCTAGAGGTGAGCCAGTACAGAGAGCATGGACTCAATCTGATATTCCAAAGTTTGAGGAGGGAGATGACATTGAACAATACCTGACAACCTTTGAAAGGTTAGCAACGGCATACCAGTGGCCCGAGAGGGACTGGGCAGTAAGATTGGTGCCTCATCTCACCGGTAGGGCCCGAGCAGCATATGTGGCCATGGCTGCAGAGGATTCCTGTGAATATGTTGAAGTAAAAGCAGCAATCTTGACAAAGTATGAGATTAATGAAGAAGTTTACCGACAACGATTCAGAGAACCGGAGGTTCGTGTGAATGAAACCCTCGAGAGTTCTACAACCGTCTGAAGGACCTTTACTTGAAGTGGATGCAACCTCAGAGGAGAAGAAAGGAGGATATTGAGAGATTCTCATCCTGGAACAGTTCTACAGTTCTTTGTCACCGGAGCTGAGAGTATGGGTCAAAGAGAGGAACCCAGCATCGGCACAAGAAGCAGCAGAGCTTGTTGAGAATTTCCTGGCTGCAAGGCGGGGACCAAAAACCTTCCGATACAACCTACAACAGAAGTCCAGCTTACTGCAGGGTAAGTCTGTGGGGTTTGGTTTGGGTGGTGGTCCAGGTCAGATAGCAGTTGCAGAGAAGCAAAGGGGAAAAATATTCTTAGCTAAGCCTAAGTCAGAAACAAAACCTATTGTCTGCTATTTCTGTGGTCAAGAGGGTCATATAAAACCAGAGTGCCCATTGAGAAAAGCCAAATCAGCATATTTTTGCACTGTACCAAGGCCAGTGTTTGCAGAAGACCAATTTCAGGGTAAGAAACAAGTCATGGAGGTTAGAGTAAATGGAAAGCCAGCCATTGCTCTGTTAGATACGGGAAGTGTACAGACCTTAGTCCACCCTTCTATGCTGAAAAATCAATGCTATTTAGGGGGCCCAGGTCTTGATATTTCCTGTGTGCATGGTGATCATAAAACTTACCCCACTGCAGCAGTCTATTTAGAGGTGGCAAACCAAACTTATCTTTTAAGTGTTGGTGTAGTGGAAGGTCTTGCCTATAAAGTTATTTTGGGTCAGGATATTCCAGTTTTACCAGAACTGATTCAGGCCTGTAAGCCAGTGTATATTGTAACCAGATCACAAACACGAGCTAAACAGTTAACTGGGGATGAGGATTCTAAGCCTTTACCTGAGGTTGTGGAGACAGGCCAGCATATAAACTCTGAGACTGCTGATGAGTTAAATCCTCTGCAAGAACTGCCTTTCTTTAATATCCCTTTTGAGAGTGTGGTTAAAGTGAGGAAAAGCAAACAACAAAGAAGGCTTCATAAAATGGCAGGCACAGTTAGGCAAACATCATTGGGTTTGCCAGATCTTGATGGGGACACTGTGGGTTCACAAATTGACTTCAAGAGGTTACAACAGTCTGATGAGTCACTGAAGGGTCTTTTGATCAAGCAATTCCTATCACTGAGGGAGAAATTGGTAAACATCCTGATGGGGGGAATTATATCCTTAGAGATGGGTTGCTTTACCTTCATGGGGGGAAAACAGGATCTGAGAAGCTGGTGGTTCCACAAAGTCTAAGGGAACAAGTGCTAAATTTGGGTCATGGTGCTCCCTGGGCAGGACATTTGGGTTTTAAAAGACCTATGACAGGATTTATGCCAAGTTTTATTGGCCAGGTCTCTTTAATCAAATAAAAGAGTACTGCCAATCATGTGCAGTGTGTCAGCTGTCAGGGGGAAAAAATGTCCCAAAATATCCACTGCAGTCATTACCTATTATTGATGTTCCTTTCAGCAGAATAGGTATGGATATTGTGGGACCACTTGAACGGACCCAGGCAGGAAATCGGTTTATCCTGGTAGTATGCGACTATAGCACTCGCTATCCAGAGGCTTTTCCCCTTAGAGACATAACAGCTAAACAGATAGCATATGCTTTACTCCAGTTGTTCTCTAGGGTGGGGATTCCATCAGAGGTACTTACTGACCAAGGTACTAACTTTCTGTCTAACAATCTTAAGCAGGTCTACAGATTGTTGGGCATAAAGGGTATTCGGACCACCCCTACCACCCACAGACTGATGGGCTGGTGGAAAGGTACAACAGGACATTAAAGAGTATGATGAAGTAGTTTATCTCTGTCAATGGCAAGGATTGGGATAAGTGGTTACCCTATCTTCTGTTTGCTTATCGTGAAGTTCCGCAGGCATCCACTGGCTTTTCGCCATTTGAACTTCTTTATGGCAGGCAGCTGAGGGGTCCGCTGGATGTTCTTCAAGAGTCCTGGGTCGGCAAGAAGGATCAATCGAACAATGTCATCAGTTACATTCTAAATATGAGACAGAAGATGGAGGAGACAACCAACCTCGTCAGAAGGCACCTGGAGAAGGTTCAACAGCAGCAACAGACCTGGTATGATAAAACTGCCAGATGCAGATCCTTCAAACCAGGTCAGAAGGTTCTCTTATTACTTCCAACATCTGACAATAAACTTCTAGCAAAATGGCAGGGACCATATACGGTTGTAAAGAAGCTAAGTGCTACCACCTATGAGATTGAGATGCCTGAGAGAAGAAACACCAAGCAAACCTTTCACATCAATCTGCTTAAGGAGTGGAAATCCCGGGCTCCGCCCCTTAGTCAGCAGTGCTTTGTGCGTGCTGTGGAAGAGGAAGATGATGATGAGGGTGAGTTGCCAACTGTAAAAGACTCTGTTATTTCACTTGATATCTCTCATCTCACCTTCACCCAGCAACAGGAATTGGAGGCCATTATTCCTTCAGATCTCTTCAAAGAACAACCAGGTTCAACAGACTTGGTGGAGCATGATATTCGTTTGAAGACCAGTGTCCCTATCCGGCCAACGAATGTTTCGTATCCCAGAGAAGATGGCTCCTGTGTTAAAAGAGGAAATTGAGGTCATGTTGAAGCTTGGCGTGATTGAACCATCCACCAGTGAATGGAGCAATCCGGTGGTTTTGGTTATCAAGAAGGATGGGAGCATCCGCTTTTGCATTGACTTTAGAAAGGTAAATGCTCAATCAGACTTTGATGCCTACCCATTACCAAGGTTGGATGATCTCATTGAATGTGTTGGCCAGGCTAAATATATAAGTACTTTAGACCTTTGCAAGGGATACTGGCAGGTTCCTTTAACAGATGCTGCTAAGCCTGTAACTGCCTTCAGGACCCCGCAGGGATTATGGCAGTTTACAAAGATGCCTTTTGGACTCCATGGCGCACCCGCCACATTTCAAAGACTGATGAATAAGGTACTGTCAGGTATGGAGTCATTTACTGCAGCTTACCTTGACGATATTGTCATTTACAGCAATTCTTGGCAAGAACACCTGATTCATCTGAGACGGGTGCTGCAGACCATTAAGCAAGCCGGCCTGACTGTTCATCCCAAGAAATGTTCATTGGCAAAGAAAGAGCTCCAGTATTTAGGCCATATCCTGGGTGGAGGAGTCATAAAGCCAGTGAAAGATAAGGTGGAGGCAATTAAAGCAGCAGAGAGACCAACAACCAGAAGACAAGTCAGGTCCTTTTTGGGCCTGGTAGGTTGGTACCGTCGATTTATCAGGAACTTTTCTGCTAGAGCAGCTCCTCTTTCTGACCTTACTGGGACATCAAAAATAAAAATTGTTTGGGGAGAAGCACAGGAGAAGGCCTTCCAGGATTTGAAGCAGGCACTGTGCCAAGAACCTGTGCTCCAGAGCCCAAACTTCACTTTACCCTTCACTGTTCAGACTGATGCTTCTGCAAGGGGGATTGGTGGGGTTCTTTTGCAGGGAGAAGAGAAGAAACCAGTTGCCTACATTAGTAGGAAGTTGTTCCCGCGAGAGACCAGATATTCGGCAGTGGAATTGGAGTGTCTGGCTATCAAATGGACAATTGACTCTTTCAGATATTACCTTCTGGGGCGAGAGTTCACTCTTGAAACTGACCATCGGGCACTGAAATGGTTGGAAGCCATGAAAGACACGAACAGTCGCATAACACGATGGTTCCTGTCTCTCCAACCTTATCGGTTTAAGATAGGCTACATTCCAGGAAAAGAGAATACAGTTGCAGACTTTTTGTCTCGCTGTGAACAGCGAGTCCCTTGAAGGGGAGGGAAGTGTGAGGGATTTATCCCTCAGGTGGTGTTGTTTTTTTGTGTGTGTTTTATTTTTTGTTTGGGCCCAGCTTGTTTTTGTTTTGTTAAATTGTTGTTTGTAATTTTGTGTGTATTTGTGTGGAAATATTGTTTAACACCAAGGTTTTTCTTTCCTACCTGGTAAGGTAATTGTCTCCGCCCCTTAATCAGTTCAGGCACTGTTTTAAAAGCCAGGTGTATGGAATTAAGGGGGTGGCTCCCTCCTAGTGTCTGAAATGTTTGTGAAGCTGTGTTTTGTGGAGAGATGTGCAAAGAGTTATATAAAGAAACAATTTAGAGCTCTATGACGGCTGGACATTGTATTTTTTTCATCGCAAACCAACATGAACCTTTAACTGAATTTCATGCATAAAATCATTTTTAGATCATTTTCTTCAGTTAAATCAAGACAAAAGATCAAACTGCTTCATGTTTCTAAACGTGACACTCAGAATAAAACTTTAATAAACTTTAGCTTTAATAACATAAAGCTGCATCATTTTTAAAGTTTTATCAGTAATACTTTTATATCACATTTATGTCAGATTATGATTTCTTGGTTAATGTCAAGTTATCATAAAGACATTTTGAATAACTTTGTATTAAAAGTGTCAGGATTTACTGAATGACACTTTATGAAGTCATAAATATTCATGAAGACTTATTCATGTTTATGACTCTTATTCACAATAATAAAGGTTTACTGACATTTCTGTACTTTGAGAGTGAAAATGACAATAATTCATAGTAAAAAGTAACAAAAGAAAATGTTTCTAAATCAGTTTGTTTTGATTAAAAATCACTTATTAAACTTTAACAGAAACTGCAGGTCTGTCTTTGATTCAAATGTGTTTGATTTTCATTCAGTGGGAAGAAAATCCAGAAATTTTACTCAAGTTAAAGTAAAAAAACTTCAAGTAAAAATTACAACTTAGTAAAAAATAGTTTTTTTCCAGTAATGTTACTCAAGTAAATGTAATTAGTTACTACTCTACTGCAGAGACTCTCATTTAAAATCACATTTTAATCTCATTTTATATTTTTACAAATAAAACACATTTATTATAAAGTTATGGATGAATAAAATCTTCACCTTTTCATTGTGGAGCAGCTGATCAGGAATCAGTCTGGAAGGAGAAATGGATTTAGTTTTTATCTTTAAATGATAAAAACAACAAATAAAAAATGACAATAACATAATTTAAGTTTCTACAGAAAGACATTATGAAATAAACAAATTTAAATCAGGTTTAAAAACATTTCCAGGTTTCTGGAATCTGAAATGAATTAATAGTTTCAGTGTTTGATCGGCTCTCAGCTGATAATAAACGGGAGTTATTAATAATATCTATTAATAATAAATTCTGTAATAAAACCCAGATTCTGACCTGCTTCTCTCCAGATGTTCATCTTTTCCTCTGAGGAAACTTCCAGCTGTGACATCAGGACTCAGTTTCTCCTGAACGCCTCTCCCCTCTGCAGCAGTAAGACACACATCTCTCAACAAAACCTGATCAATAATCAATAACGATCAATAAAATCCTCCTCTAGCGTTCTGCAGGTCGTACCGGTGGAGAGGATGAGGAGGCCGAAGACGACCAGGAGGCTCAGCGCCGCCGGCCTGCGAGGCGCCATGATGCTGCAGCAGCAAAACGACGGAAACAGTCAGACAGCAAATCGAACCTCAGCCTGGAGGGAACCGGCCTGGAGGGAACCAACCTGGAGGGAACCGGCCTGGAGGGAACCAGCCTGGAGGGAATCAGCCTGGAGGGAATCAGCCTGGAGGGAACCAACCTGGAGGGAACCAGCCTGGAGGGAATCAGCCTGGAGGGAATCAGCCTGGAGGGAACCAACCTGGAGGGAATCAGCCTGGAGGGAACCAACCTGGAGGAACCAACCTGGAGGAATCAGCCTGGAGGAATCAGCCTGGAGGAACCAGCCTGGAGGAAATCAGCCTGGAGGAAATCAGCCCGCAGGGAACCAACCTGGTGGGAACCAACCTGGAGGGAAACAGCCTGGAGGGAATCAGCCTGGAGGAACCAACCTGGAGAGAACCAGCCTGGAGGGAATCAGCCTGGAGGAATCAGCCTGGAGGAACCAACCTGGAGGAATCAGCCTGGAGGAACCAACCTGGAGGAACCAACCTGGAGGAATCAGCCTGGAGGAATCAGCCTGGAGGGAACCAGCCTGGAGGAAATCAGCCTGGAGGAAATCAGCCCGCAGGGAACCAACCTGGTGGGAACCAACCTGGAGGGAATCAGCCTGGAGGGAATCAGCCTGGAGGGAACCAACCTGGAGGGAACCAGCCTGGAGGGAATCAGCCTGGAGGGAATCAGCCTGGAGGGAACCAACCTGGAGGGAATCAGCCTGGAGGGAACCAACCTGGAGGGAACCAACCTGGAGGGAATCAGCCTGGAGGGAATCAGCCTGGAGGGAACCAGCCTGGAGGAAATCAGCCTGGAGGAAATCAGCCCGCAGGGAACCAACCTGGTGGGAACCAACCTGGAGGGAATCAGCCTGGAGGGAATCAGCCTGGAGGGAACCAACCTGGAGAGAACCAGCCTGGAGGGAATCAGCCTGGAGGGAATCAGCCTGGAGGGAACCAACCTGGAGGGAATCAGCCTGGAGGGAATCAGCCTGGAGGGAACCAGCCTGGAGGAAATCAGCCTGGAGGAAATCAGCCCGCAGGGAACCAACCTGGTGGGAACCAACCTGGAGGGAATCAGCCTGGAGGGAATCAGCCTGGAGGGAACCAGCCTGGAGGGAACCAACCTGGTGGGAACCGGCCTGGAGGGAACCGGCCTCATCTGATGAAGACGAAGACGATGAAGCTGAGTTTGGTTTTTATCAGATCAGCTCCTCCCACAGAGGAGGAGACTTCATGATGCAGTCGCAGAACTTTGACCCAATATGGCCGGGTGTATGTAAATATCTGACCTTTGAAATGGGACTTTAAAAAAATCCTCAATAAATTCCAACTTTTTGTTTTCATTTAATTGCTAAACATGAATGCAGTGAAATGTTGTGAAAACGTCCCAAAATGAAAAGTTTCAAATCAATCCTTCAACTTTCATCTTTTTGTTTCCTGAAAAGATAAATCTGTAAATCTGAAAAGTTTTTAAGCTTCAGATAAAACAATAAATTCCTGCAAACATGAAGGAAACATTAAAATATGATCGGGGATCTGCATCGTTTACTAAGAGACACTTTTACATTCAGGGCAAATAAATAAACCAGTTTACAAATGTTCAAATATATTTTTAAAAAGATTACTGAGAATTATAGATAAATATTTATTACAAAAATCTGGTGTCATTAATTTATTGATGTATTTTATTTGTAGGTTTTAAAATAAATCAAAACATAAAACTTGTGCAGAAACATCATGTTCACATTTCTTCACTGGGATGTTGATAAATGTGGACAAAAATATAAAAATTACATTTCTGAGCAGCAGAAATACGAGCTGCTAACAGAGTTCAGCGGTTCGGATCTGCAGAACGGCTGATTTCACAACCAGAACCAGAACCAGAACCAGGAACCTCCTGCAGTCGTTCTGCTGCTCTCACCGTGACAGCAGAGGAAAAACATGATTGTCAAAGTCTCTACTCTTCATGCAGCAACACTTCCTCCTGCTGCAGGTTGTTTATCATGAACTGCTTCAGTCTGTGTGACTGAGGCCGGTCCGGTGTGTGACAAATATGGGACGACTCTGAATTTTACAGGATAGGTGGCAACCCTATTCAGGGGTGCTGAGATACAATTTTCGGGGTGCATTAGCTAGCATTATGTTAGTATTAGCATAATATTATTAGTATTCCTCCAGAATAAGAGCAGCAGAAATACGAGCTGCTAACAGAATTCAGCGGTTCAGATCTGCAGAACGACTGATTTCACAACAAGAACCAGAAAGAGGAACTTCCTGCAGTCGTTCTGCTGCTTTCACCGTGACAGCAGAGGAAAAACATGACAGTCAAAGTCTCTACTCTTCATGAAGCAACACTTCCTCCTGCTGCTGGTTGTTCCTCAGAAACTGCTTCAGTCTGTGACTCAGGCCGGTCCGGTATGTGACCGAGGCCGGTCCGGTGTGTGACCGAGGCCGGTCCGGTATGTCACCGAGGCCGGTCCGGTGTGCGACTGCAGGTCACGGATGCAGCTGTTGCTCAACACCCCAAAACGCCACGTTGTTGATTCTGGAGAAACGTTCAGAGGGTTTATTTCACCTCAATGTGACTCAGGATAACTGGACTCTAAATGCAAAATATGTTTTCTGACATTTTCTAATAATCTGTTAGAAACTAACTGGAACCAGAATATGAGACAAGACAGACAACAATCGCTGCACTCCTCATTCATCATTAGAAGTTAAAGTGGTTTTGCTGAGTCAGCTTTGATTTACAACCAGCTGATTGTTACAGCTGAGATCAAGAACTCCTTCAACCTCCAGGATCAAATCCATCTACCTTCAGCTCTGTAGTCAAACCAGCTGCTTGTTTGGCTCTTTCTGCACAGATGTGCTCCATATGCATGGATGGGTTCTCTCTGGGTGCTCTGACCTTTGACTACCCACAGCCCAGAAACCTTCCTGTTAGGTTAACATAACTGAGAGTCTGAGTGTGTTCTGTCCTGGAAGGGATCAGACCAGGATGGACCCCGCCTCTTCTCCAATGATGGAAGGATGGATGGACAAAAAAATAATTTAAAATGTAGGGTTTTAAAATGTCAAAGCAGTAAAAGTAATTAATGAGGAATAAAGTCACCCAGAGTCTGAAGGATCCATGGCAGACTGAGAGGCGACGGTAAAACCAGCCCAGCTTATTTCAATACAGTTTTATAATAATATGTATTAAAATGAGAGCAGCAGATAAACTGAAGCTGCTTTTGCTGCAGCTGCTGATTTTCCTAAAGAGCCACTGAGATGATTCCTGCTCTCACAGGCCTCCTGTCACAAAGTCATGAGAAACAACAGAAGCCACAAAAATGTTCTTGTAAATTGAAAGCTAGCTGACATTATGGCGTAACTTGGACTCGAGTCTTAGTTCCAGTGTTAATCTGATGTGCTGAAAAGTGAGAGGAAGTCAGTCTGACTGTTTGGCTCTGAAGGTTAGTGGACCTGATAAATGTTGTGATGCAAAAACCTTAAGAGCTGCTTTAACTTTAACTGACCTGGAAACTGCAGAGTCCAGATGAGAGTCTGACTGGAACCGACGATGATGATGATGATGATGATGATGATGATGGTGATGATGATGATGATGATGATGATGATGATGATGATGATGATGATGATAATGATGGTGATGATGGTGATGATAATGATGATGATGATGATGATGGTGATGATGATGATGGTGATGATGATGATAATGATGGTGATGATGGTGATGATAATGATGATGATGATGATGGTGATGGTGATAATGATGGTGATGATGATGATGATGATGATGATGATGATGATGATGATGATGATGATGGTGATGATGATGATGATGATGATGGTGATGATGATGATGATGATGATGATAATGATGGTGATGATGGTGATGATAATGATGATGATGGTGATGATGATGATGGTGATGATGATGATAATGATGGTGATGATGGTGATGATAATGATGATGATGATGATGATGATGATGATGATGATGGTGATGATGATGATAATGATGGTGATGATGGTGATGATAATGATGATGATGATGAGGGTGATGATGATGATGGTGATGATGATGATGATGATGATGATGATGATAATGATGGTGATGATGATGATGATGATGATGATGATGGTGATGATGATGATGGTGATGATGATGATTTTGATGTTGATGTTGTTGATGATTATGATGATGATGATGATGTTGATGGTGATTATGATGGTGATGATGATGATGATGATGATGATGATGATGATGATGATGATGGTGATGATGATGATGATGATGATGGTGATGATGATGATGATGATGATGGTGATGATGATGATGATGATGATGATGATGATGATGATGATGATGATGATGATGATGATGATGATGATGGTGATGATGATGATGATGATGGTGATGATGATGATGATGATGGTGATGATGATGATAATGATGGTGATGATGGTGATGATAATGATGATGATGATGATGATGATGATGATGATGATGATGATGATGATGATGGTGATGATGATGATGATGGTGATGATGATGATGATGATGGTGATGATGATGATGATGATGATGATGATGATGATGATGATGATGATGATGGTGATGATGATGATGATGATGATGGTGATGATGATGATGATGATGATGATGATGATGATGATGATGATGATGATGATGATGATGGTGATGATGATGATGGTGATGATGATGATGATGATGGTGATGATGATGATGGTGATGATGATGATGATGATGATGATGATGATGGTGATGATGATGATGATGATGATGATGGTGATGATGATGATGATGATGATGATGATGATGATGGTGATGATGATGATGATGATGGTGATGATGATGATGATGATGATGATGATGATAATGATGATGATGATGGTGAGTCTAGTTTATATCAGACTGGATCCTCCCACGGGGGTCAGAGCTTTAAAGATGCTACCGGAGGATCAAAGGTCCTGAATCTACTAAAATAAACTCAGTTTATTTTTATTAGATTCAGCTAGCATTCACTAGCTGCCGATCTTTGTCATGTCTCCTCATTGTTTACTTTCTCCAGGATCTCAGTTAAGTTCTATCTTCTGCTGAAGTTCTGGTTCTGTAACAGAAATGCTGGGAGAAAACCACCAGAACTTGGCATCTGGCAGAGAAATCTGCATCTCACGGTGAAAAACCAAGATTCTAATCCACAAACATCCCCACTGATGAAACATCAGAGCATTAAGCAACGCCTGAGGTCATAGTCTGATCTGAGGTTGTTCACTGTTTGAACAATTATTACACAAGTTTGGAGGATTCATTTTATTGTTGAACAACTACAGTCCTCTCTGTAATAACCTCTCACAAAAGATTTTGGCTTTCTTAGGACAATGTCTGTGTGTGATTATTGAGCAACTATTATTTTGCATAATAATAATAATAATAATAATAATAATAATAATAATAATAATAATAATAATAATAATAATAATAATAATAATAATAATAGCAGCCCGTACCAGCACCCCGCCTCCACCGTGCAGGCGTCTGATGTGAAGCGGAGCGCTGTGCCCATCACTGATCCACAGGTCCATCAAGGTTCACTCTCATCTCATCAGTCCATAAAACCTTTGAGAAATCTGTCTTCAATCTGCTTCAGTCCAGTTTGGATGTTTCAGTTCTTGTGTTCAGAGGTTATCGGGTTTCAGCCTTCCTTACCTAGGCCATGTCTGAACATCTTATACTTCTGGGAACTTCAGGTAGGTTGTAGTCCTGAAAGATAATGGGTTCCTCCAGCTTCATGCTTGAACTATCCCAACATTCCCTTGGCTCCTCAGTAATCTGAGGAAACATGGATTATGACTTATTATCTTTGTTTACACATCAAAAGACTCTGATGCTGACTTATTGCTGACACCGAGATATTTTCAGTCAAAACCTAGAGATGAACTCTGGGTGTAGTGATGAACCTCCAGAGCCACATAAAGCCGGTTCCAAAGTGGGTCTTCCAGCAGCTGCAGAACGTTTCCAGGACCAGAGGACTGAAGTCTCAGATCAGAGAAACTCAACCAGGTCCTGCTGCATTCTGGACTAATGATCGCAGCATCAGCTGATCGTAGAATAATTAGATTCAACAGATCAAAATAAATTATAGAAAATAATCAGAAGTTCAATAAATAAAAAACCAGCAATAAAAAATCTTTTGAACTCATTAATGAGAAAGAACTTTGCAATTATTGATCATAACGTCCTTAATTATGAGAGCAAATATTGATGTAACATTAGACCAGAATCCAGGCTGAATTATTTCATTGAGAATAAATGTTGGCTAAGAGCATCACGATCAGTTACATGGAGAAACTGAGTTTCATCATGAAACCTCAATATCAGAAAAAAAAACGTTCCTGAAGAAGAAACCGGACAAAGTTCTGATCTGGTCCAGTTTCCCCAGTAAGAAGAGTCAGAGGCTGATTGTCGACCTCAACATCTACAGAACCAACCGGCAGCTTCTGTGTGTGTGTGCGTGTGCATGGGTGTGTGTGTGTGTGTGGGGGTGTGTGCATGTGTGTGTGTGTGTGCGTGCGTGCGTGTGTGCGTGGGTGTGTGTGTGTGTGTATCAGCTTGCAGCATGGCCGTTGAATCACTTTGCCTATCTGTCCTAGTTAAAGTTCTATGATGGTGCAGCTGTCTGGTGTTCTGTCCACAAGCTTTCATCAACCTAACAAAAGCGTAAAAATCCCAACTGACCTGAATTGAGACGCAGTTCTTCTGACTCCATGTGAGATCAAAACATTTTGATGTTTTTGTTCAAATATCAGATTATTTTCTGGATGGTGACTCAGCAGGTTTCATCTGAGAGTTTTAATGTGGTGAATAAATGTGTGAATCATCGGAAAACTAATAATAAAAAAATAATAAAAGACTTGACCTTTATTTAAGCAGGTAGAGCAGGTAGAAAACATTTTTATTTAGAACTGAAAACAGGATCAAAAATCAAAAACCATTCAGGAATCATGTTACCATGGAAATCAGAAAGATGTGAATAAACAAAACTAAATAAACTGAAATGAGCTAAAGGAGCCAGACTAACAGTCTGACCAAACAATGTCATCCTTCCATCAAACTTTCCAGAAAGAGAGCTCTTAATTCCTCCTGGGGGGTTACGGGGGTTTAGGTTCCAGTTCCTGTACGACAGCAAACTGACACTGAAATAATCTCCATCCTGTGAGAATGTTTTAAAGCTAATAAAATAATCCAGATTACAGAGAGAGTTTTAAACCCGGTGTGTGACTCAGGTAGGTCCGGTGTGTGACTCAGGCCGGTCCGGTGTGTGACCGAGGCCGGTCCGGTGTGTGACCGAGGCCGGTCCGGTGTGTGACCGAGGCCGGTCCGGTGTGTGACCGAGGCCGGTCCGGTGTGTGACCGAGGCCGGTCCGGTGTGTGACCGAGGCCGGTCCGGTGTGTGACTCAGGCCGGTCCGGTATGTGACCGAGGCCGGTCCGGTGTGTGACCCAGGCCGGTCCGGTGTGTGACCCAGGCCGGTCCGGTGTGTGACCCAGGCCGGTCCGGTGTGTGACCCAGGCCGGTCCGGTGTGTGACCGAGGCCGGTCCGGTGTGTGACCGAGGCCGGTCCGGTGTGTGACCGAGGCCGGTCCGGTGTGTTACCCAGGCCGGTCCGGTGTCTGACCGAGGCCGGTCCGGTGTGCGACCGAGGCCGGTCCGGTGTGTTACCCAGGCCGGTCCGGTGTGTGACTCAGGCCGGTCCGGTGTGTGACCGAGGCCGGTCCGGTGTGTTACCCAGGCCGGTCCGGTGTGTGACCGAGGCCGGTCCGGTGTGTGACCGAGGCCGGTCCGGTGTGTGACTCAGGCCGGTCCGGTGTGCTACCGAGGCGGTCGGTGTGACTCAGGCGGTCCGGTGTGTGTCACCGAGGCGGTCCGGTGTGACTCAGGCGGTCCGTGTGTGACCGAGGTCGGCCCGTGTGTGACCGAGGCCGGACCGGTGTGTGACTCAGGCCGGTCCGGTGTGTGACCGAGGCCGGTCCGGTGTGTTACCCAGGCCGGTCCGGTGTGTGACCGAGGTCGGCCCGGTGTGTGACCGAGGCCGGTCCGGTGTGTGACTCAGGCCGGTCCGGTGTGTGACCGAGGCCGGTCCGGTGTGCGACCGAGGCCGGCCCGGTGTGCGACCGAGGCCGGTCCGGTGTGTGACCCAGGCCGGTCCGGTGTGTGACCGAGGCCGGTCCGGTGTGTGACCGAGGCCGGTCCGGTGTGTGACCGAGGCCGGCCCGGTGTGCGACCGAGGCCGGCCCGGTGTGTGACTCAGGCCGGTCCGGTGTGTGACCGAGGCCGGTCCGGTGTGTGACCGAGGCCGGCCCGGTGTGCGACCGAGGCCGGCCCGGTGTGTGACTCAGGCCGGTCCGGTGTGTGACTCAGGCCGGTCCGGTGTGTGACTCAGGCCGGTCCGGTATGTGACCGAGGCCGGCCCGGTGTGTGACTCAGGCCGGTCCGGTGTGTGACTCAGGCCGGTCCGGTGTGTGACCGAGGCCGGTCCGGTGTGTGACTCAGGCCGGTCCGGTGTGTGACCGAGGCCGGTCCGGTGTGTTACCCAGGCCGGTCCGGTGTGACTCAGCCAGGCCGGTGTGTGACTGAGGCCGGTCCGGTGTGTGACCGAGGCCGGTCCGGTGTGTGACTCAGGCCGGTCCGGTGTGTGACTCAGGCCGGTCCGGTGTGTGACTCAGGCCGGTCCGGTGTGTGACTCAGGCCGGTCCGGTGTGTGACTCAGGCCGGTCCGGTGTGTGACCGAGGCCGGTCCGGTGTGTGACTCAGGCCGGTCCGGTGTGTGACCGAGGCCGGTCCGGTGTGTGACCGAGGCCGGTCCGGTGTGTGACCGAGGCCGGTCCGGTGTGTGACCGAGGCCGGTCCGGTGTGTGACCGAGGCCGGTCCGGTGTGTTACCCTGGCCGGTCCGGTGTGTGACCGAGGCCGGTCCGGTATGTGACCGAGGCCGGTCCGGTGTGTGACCGAAGCCGGTCCGGTGTGTGACTCAGGCCGGTCCGGTGTGTGACCGAGGCCGGTCCGGTGTGTGACTCAGGCCGGTCCGGTGTGTGACCGAGGCCGGTCCGGTGTGTGACTCAGGCCGGTCCGGTGTGTGACCGAGGCCGGCCCGGTGTGCGACCGAGGCCGGTCCGGTATGTGACCGAGGCCGGTCCGGTGTGTGACCGAGGCCGGTCCGGTGTGTGACTCAGGCCGGTCCGGTGTGACCGAGGCCGGTCCGGTGTGACTCAGGCCGGTCCGTGTGTGACCGAGGCCGGTCCGTGTGTGACCGAGGCCGGTCCGTGTGTGACCGAGGCCGGTCCGTGTGTTACCCTGGCGGTCCGGTGTGGGACCGATGCCGGACCGGTGTGCGACCGAGGCCGGTCCGGTATGTGACCGAGGCCGGTCCGGTGTGTGACCGAGGCCGGTCCGGTGTGTGACCGAGGCCGGTCCGGTGTGTGACCGAGGCCGGTCCGGTGTGTGACTCAGGCCGGTCCGGTATGTGACCGAGGCCGGTCCGGTGTGTGACCCAGGCCGGTCCGGTGTGTTACCCAGGCCGGTCCGGTGTGTGACACAGGCCGGTCCGGTGTGTGACACAGGCCGGTCCGGTGTGTGACCGAGGCCGGCCCGGTGTGTGACTCAGGCCGGTCCGGTGTGTGACTCAGGCCGGTCCGGTGTCTGACCGAGGCCGGTCCGGTGTGCGACCGAGGCCGGTCCGGTGTGTTACCCAGGCCGGTCCGGTGTCTGACTCAGGCCGGCCCGGTGTGCGACCGAGGCCGGTCCGGTGTGTGACCGAGGCCGGTCCGGTGTGTGACCGAGGCCGGTCCGGTGTGTGACCGAGGCCGGTCCGGTGTGTTACCCTGGCCGGTCCGGTGTGTGACCGAGGCCGGTCCGGTATGTGACCGAGGCCGGTCCGGTGTGTGACCGAAGCCGGTCCGGTGTGTGACTCAGGCCGGTCCGGTATGTGACCGAGGCCGGCCCGGTGAGGCCGAGGCCGTCCGGTGTGTGACTCAGGCCGGTCCGGTGTGTGACAGAAGCCGGTCCGGTGTGTGACTCAGGCCGGTCCGGTATGTGACCGAGGCCGGCCCGGTGTGCGACCGAGGCCGGTCCGGTATGTGACCGAGGCCGGTCCGGTGTGTGACTCAGGCCGGTCCGGTATGTGACCGAGGCCGGTCCGGTGTGTGACCGAGGCCGGTCCGGTGTGTGACCGAGGCCGGTCCGGTGTGTGACCGAGGCCGGTCCGGTGTGTGACTCAGGCCGGTCCGGTGTGTGACCGAGGCCGGTCCGGTATGTGACCGAGGCCGGTCCGGTGTGTGACTCAGGCCGGTCCGGTGTGTGACCGAGGCCGGTCCGGTGTGTGACCGAGGCCGGTCCGGTGTGTGACCGAGGCCGGTCCGGTGTGTTACCCTGGCCGGTCCGGTGTGTGACCGAGGCCGGTCCGGTGTGTGACCGAGGCCGGTCCGGTGTGTGACCGAGGCCGGTCCGGTGTGTGACCGAGGCCGGTCCGGTGTGTGACCGAGGCCGGTCCGGTGTGTGACCGAGGCCGGTCCGGTGTGTGACCGAGGCCGGTCCGGTGTGTGACTCAGGCCGGTCCGGTGTGTGACCCAGGCCGGTCCGGTGTGTGACCCAGGCCGGTCCGGTGTGTGACCCAGGCCGGTCCGGTGTGTGACACAGGCCGGTCCGGTGTGTGACCGAGGTCGGCCCGGTGTGTGACTCAGGCCGGTCCGGTGTGTTACCCAGGCCGGTCCGGTGTCTGACCGAGGCCGGTCCGGTGTGCGACCGAGGCCGGTCCGGTGTGTTACCCAGGCCGGTCCGGTGTCTGACTCAGGCCGGCCCGGTGTGCGACCGAGGCCGGTCCGGTGTTACCCAGGCGGTCCGTGTGTGACCGAGGCCGGTCCGGTGTGTGACCGAGGCCGGTCCGGTGTGTTACCCAGGCCGGTCCGGTGTCTGACACAGGCCGGTCCGGTGTGCGACCGAGGCCGGTCCGGTGTGTTACCCAGGCCGGTCCGGTGTGTGACCGAGGCCGGTCCGGTGTGTGACCGAGGTCGGCCCGGTGTGCGACAGGCCGCCTGTGTGGACCGAGGCCCAGGCCGGTCCGGTATGTGACCGAGGCCGGTCCGGTGTGTGACCGAGGCCGGCCCGGTGTGTGACTCAGGCCGGTCCGGTGTGTGACTCAGGCCGGTCCGGTGTGTTGAAACCTCAACATCAGAAAAAAAAACGTTCCTGAAGAAGAAACCAGACAAAGTTCTGATCTGGTCCAGTTTCCCCAGTAAAAAGAGTCAGAGGCTGATGGTCGACCTCAACATCTACAGAACCAACCGGCAGCTTCTGTGTGTGTGTGTGTGTGTGTGTGTGTGTGCATGTGTGTGTGTGTGTGTGTGTGTGGGTGTGTGTGTGTGGGTGTGTGTGGGCGTGTGTGTGTGTGTGTATCAGCTTGCAGCATGGCTGTTGAATCACTTTGCCTATCTGTCCTAGTTAAAGTTCTATGATGGTGCAGCTGTCTGGTGTTCTGTCCACAAGCTTTCATCAACCTAACAAAAGCGTAAAAATCCCAACTGACCTGAATTGAGACGCAGTTCTTCTGACTCCATGTGAGATCAAAACATTTTGATGTTTTTGTTCAAATATCAGATTATTTTCTGGATGGTGACTCAGCAGGTTTCATCTGAGAGTTTTAATGTGGTGAATAAATGTGTGAATCATCGGGAAACTAATAATAAAAAAATAATAAAACTCTTGACCTTTATTTAAGCAGGTAGAAAACATTTTTATTTAGAACTGAAAACAGGATCACAAATCAAAAACCTTTCAGGAATCATGTTACCATGGAAATCAGAACGATGTGAATAAACAAAACTAAATAAACTGAAATGAGCTAAAGGAGCCAGACTAACAGTCTGACCAAACAATGTCATCCTTCCATCAAATTTTCCAGAAAGAGAGCTCTTAATTCCTCCTGGGGGGTTCCGGGGGTTTAGGTTCCAGTTCCTGTACGACAGCAAACTGACACTGAAATAATCTCCATCCTATGAGAATGTTTTTTAAACTTTAATTTGAAAAATAAGTGAGCTGTAAAAGTTTGACTTCCTGCCTCCAACCAGCTGTTCCGGCTCAAACAAAGCCCGTTTGTCTGATAACCAACCAGCTCTAATTTTAATAAACTGATATCCAAATCAGCCGTTTTCAGCCGGACTATAAATCCAGGATTTCATCTCCTGGTTTCAGTCGACTTTCCTGAACTCCAGCTGAGTTTCCTCTCTTGTTGCTCCTGAAAAGTTTCCTTCCTGCAGGTGAGATGAATATTTGATCATAAACTTTATTAGATTCAGCAGCAGCTCCACAGACGAGGAAGAGCAGCTCCTCTTCCTCTTCACAATGAATCAATAAATGACTGAACGTTTGGATCAGTTTAATCTGATAGAATCATTTTAAATTATCCACCAATAAAATGTTTTTATGTTTAGCAGCAGAAAATGAAAATCCTGCAGCCTCTGATCTTCCTCACCATCCTCATCCTCACCAGCCAGCTCGGTACGAAGCCAAAGGACTTTTCCTCATGAATCCTTTCATCGTGTTTAAAATGTTACTGGTTCAAAAATCTGTAACAGATTCTTCTCCTCATAACGTTGCTCTTATTTTCTGAAACATTTTTTCTTCAGTCTGTTTGATTTCAGCCAAAATGTTTCATCCTTTTTTCTGAATAAACTCTTTTCCTGCTGCAGAGTTGAAGGACGAGACGACGGCCCTGGGAGGACTGGGAGAACTGGGAGAACTGGGAGGACTGGGAGCAGAGGCGGAGCTAGAGGGGGGGCCGGGGGGGCCAGTGCCCCCCCAGCCATCTGATTGGCCCCCCCAGCGGCCCCCCCAAATGATCGACATGTCACGACACCCAGTCATTCCTTCACAGTAGGTAGCACTATGTACCACAATGGGTTGTGACACTTGTGACTGTTGTGACTGCTCAAAAGCAGCAGGGGGCGATATGCACCATTTACGTTTATTGTGATACACCATTTGGACACAACAGAGTTGACCCAACAGAAGAAGAGAAGGAGAACCGCGAAGAGACGATAGAGAAATATTGTACAGCTAAGAGGAATACAGTCGATTTGACTCCAAGACGGATAATCTGACTTCAAAGGTAAGTTTTACAATGGTTTACTACTACCAATAAAAAAACCCCGTTAAAAACATTTTGTGCTCAGCCAGGAAATAGTTTCTGGTAGTTGAGTTACTACTATAAGTTGCGAGCATCAAGCTAACAATGCTACAGCTATAGACATACGTAGACGCCGACTTAGTGAGCGAGTCGGCCAGTTCCTATGATACGTCACGTCTGCCAGTCAGACTCGTAATGCACGCAGAAGCAAAAAGTATTGTAAAGACGCTGACGTGTTTCAGTGTGTTTACCACTCACGTCTGCCTGAACAATGTCGGGAGGATAAATACGGGAAGTAAAAAAAAAAGTATCCAACGTGGTGCATGTGTTATCAGACAGAATGGATCATCAGCTCTCGCATTAAATAAAACTATACAGAATGAAAAATGTTAGCTATACTAAGAAAATAAAAATCAGAGTAGTTACTTCTGGCCAATATAATTACATGGGAAATATTTATTGGCTCAGAAGCTGTCGTTGGCCACAAAGTCAAGAAATTCTGTTCATAAAATTGTGTTCTTTCTTTCTTACCTGTGAAAGGTAATGCTAATGGAGCCAGCTTGTACTATAAAATGAGTGAAAAACTCCACACAAGTTCCCCACTGACATTTGCTATTTTTACTAATTCTTTTCTAAACATTTTCTATGAAACGGCAACACTTTGTTAGAGGTTCCGCTTCCCTAGGAAAGGGCATGAACTTGTGACAATTTAATCTGTTACTCTTTTTGCTTTATTATGTTTTCCATGAAATGTTTAATTTATTTAAATTCTTATGTGTTTAGCTTTGTCATTTTCTTTTATGTTTTCTTTTATCTTATCGCTGATGTTTAGCACTTTATTTCAGCTCTGGCTGCTGTTAAAGTGCTTTATAAATAAAGTCGATAATGATCATGAACAAAAACAGGTTAGTCGGTCCAGTAGCTGAGAAGTTTGAATGCTGAACATACAGCCACAGTCTGTTTCCCCTGACCTACACACTGGAAGTGGGGATCTATTAACACTAAGTAATAGGAAGTGATACTTGGCATAACATGACTGGCTTGTTTTTTTCCTAGGGTCAGTTGAGAATGAAAAGACAGGGAGGCAGGATAGACAGCTTCTTTATAAAAAGAAGCAAATCAGGCACAGATCAAACAGGGTTCAGCTCTGACATCAGCAGTCCTGGTAGCTCATGTCCTGAGAACAGTCACGAGAAAGAAAGTCTGGCAAACACCAATCCACCATCACCAGGTCAGAGTATCTACAGAAACAGTCAAATTCCTGCCCCGTTTTAGGTTATTTTTACTTGCTGGCTTCTGCTAATGTGTTTCTTTAATTGTTGGTTCAATTATGTTAATGTACTGTTTTTACAACGTAGTTCCATCAAAGGAGGAGTCTGAAAACACAGAAAGCTCTGCGCCTGACCAGGATGATGATGAGCCAGAAGGGGCAATTGCAGGAGATACCACTGATCTCTTCTCAGCAGTGTCCAGCACTCCTTTTGCTTTTCCAAAAGGACCCAGTGGTAATTTTACTTACACTAAGACCTGCTTAGTAGCTGCACAATTTACATGACATAATGATCATGTAAATTATGTGTACATAACCATTGTGTTTGTATTCCAGATATTTCAAAGTCAAAAGAACAGGGCCCTGTTCAGCCAAGTTTGACAAACTTCCCCAGAACTCAGCATGGAACAAGAAGAGAGAAAGAGAACTTTTCACAGCTCCTGGTACAAAGACTATTCTTGGTGATGCCAGGCTAAGTCACATTGGAACACTTAGCATAGAGTCAAGGAGGGCACGGGGCCTCAACATGGATGACTTTGTAACATATTTTGCTTCATCTCACAACAACCGAAGGATTTTACTTTTATGAGTGCATGAAGAAGTCTTGTGTTTCTCGTCATGATTTGGGTCTTCACCGACTGGTACTTGTACCAATGATAGTTTAGGAGTCAGTACATTTGGTCATAGCTGCATTAAGTTCGAAAATAAAATGCACATGTAGCATCTATTAAATAACAGTTTCCATAACATACAACCTTCTTTTTTGAGATATTGTAATTGTGAACTGTGTGACACTGCATTCTCATTGTAAGTCTTGTCTTGTTACAATGGTGTCATTTAGAGGTTAATGTCCACTTATGCTTTGTGTGGCATGCATTGATAATAAACTGCAAATTACATGAGCAAATCTCATTTCATGAGTCTTTATTTATATATAGTATGTGAATGAAAGTACTTTTACTGTATTGTCATTGTCATAGTCAGTGGACCCCTTACAGATAGCCCTGGCCCCCCATTGGCCCCCCCAGAAATAAAAGTCTAGCTCCGCCACTGACTGGGAGGACTGGGAGGACTGGGAGGACGCTGCAGGTACAGGAAGCCTCCTGGACTGGATGAATCTGATTGGAGGATGAAAGCAGCTGACTCGTGGTTTTATTAAAACAGCTGCTGCTCCTCTGAACTCTGGAGACTTTTACAGATTTTATTAGACAGTTTTACTCAAGGAAAGAGAAAATATTTTATTTTTGTATTTTCTTTATATTTTAACAGATTTAGAAACATTTTAAAACGTTTAATACCAAGTTATATTTTTCACAAATAATTCACCAGGATTTCTTAATTTGCTTTTATTCCTTGATGTTTAAATCAAATACATTTTAACATCTTAACTTTCTAGCAGGTTGGACCAAAATCCTCTGAGATTACAAGACGAACGAAGAAACTCAGATTATCTCTTTACAGGCAGGAAGGTTGGTGAATAAAAATTAAATTCTGATCAAAATGAAGATTAAAAAATTAAATGGTTTAGATTTTTCTGCGTTTTTGAAATATTTATATTTGTTGTTATGTAGCAGTGTGATGTTATTACACTAGATTGTAAAAAGAGAAGCTATTCCGGTAGGAAATTATATGAGCACGTCTAGCTTTTATTTTGAAAAGTCGGCAAATCCATTGCGGAACAGCAGGTAACTTCCTGTTGCAGAATTATTATTTTTATTAAAATTTAATGTGTTGCAGATGAAAATGCTAATTATCATTGTTACTGTTGAACATATGGAGTTCATAAATTATTGTTTTGAGTGTTAGTTCGGGATTTTAAAAGACAAGTTAACGGGTCATACCATTATGATCTGTTAAGGGTTTTCCCACGCTCTCGGTCGCGCTCTTTCTGTTCAGATTCCGTGGGAGAAGGTATGAAGTTTTGTTTTCTGTGTTTGATCAATGTTTTAAGGATAATAATTGACAATTTGATTTTTGTTCTTGTAAAATAATGTGCTTTGGAGCACTCAAATCCTGTTAAACGCTGATAGAATTGCGTTAGCAGCTATTTTGATGTGTTTATGCTAATGAAACATTGCTAATGAAAATGCTACATCCATGTGCTGAAAATAGTATTGTTCATGGTTAAACAGGCGCTGTGGAGCACTGTGACAACAAAGCCTGTTCTGAAATACTATTTTCTATTTGAATGCAGGTATGTGATGTTTCATTATTTTTGGTTATTTTATTTTATTTTTATCTTTTATTCATGTACTGTTTCGGATTATTATGCTCATGTTTGGGCTTAGTTATTAATTATTGTTGCAATTAATTTTATTTTGTAAGGTAAATGTGTTATTTTACACAAGTCGCACACGCGCGCTCTTTCTGTTCAGATTCCGTGGGAGAAGGCGCTGTGGAGCACTGTGACAACAAAGCCTGTTCTGAAATACTATTTTCTATTTGAATGCAGATTCCGTGGGAGAAGGATCATTAAAAGTACCATCAGATCAGCTGTTGTCCGGCTATTATTTCTCAAAAAGACACAACGCAGATTCAACTACGCTACAAAACTGGTGCCGTGACCTGTCGTCTGGTCAGCTGAAGCAGACCACCGGTGTTGCTGAACAACGCCTTCTGGTTCCACCTGCGCCTTGGAGACATTGGCAACAGTGAGGTCTCGCCATGGAGGGTCAGAATGTGAATGAACTGTCAACTCCTAGTCATGGGGAATTATCCATGGGTAGGGGCAGAGGGGTTTTGCGGCTAGCAGCTGCTATGCAGTCTACTCCAGAAAATCCAGGGGTTTTGGGCTCAAAATCTTCTGGGTCTGGGAGGGAAAAGGGGTTTGACGACCTGGCAAATCAAACTTTTAGTTTTGCTCCAGGCTTGAGCCCAGTGACTCTTTCGCCCTCGCACGTGTTTTCACCTGATGGGGAAGCTGCCTCCGCCCAATTGACTGATCTAATCAGATCCATTGGGTCAGAAATAGGAGAGTCCATCAAAATGTCCTTGATGCAGAATGCTGCTTCGGAGTCTCCAACCGTCTCAACTCCAGATCACATCAAGAACTCTTCTCAGTCATTTCAAGGTTGCACTACTGTTATTGATGCATCAAAACTTAATCTTGTGTTACGCTCTGATGTTGATGTTCCACCTTATTTCAGGGGTGACAAATCTGATAAATGTTCTGTTTTTGAGTGGGAAGATCTCATGCAGGCCTACCTTAGACAGAAATCTTCCACCAATGCTGAACAGGTTGAAGTGGTTATGAACAGATTGATGGGGAGGGCAAGAGATGTCACTAAAGTTTGGATGCGTAGTAATGCAAATGCTACTGATGTTTCTGTTATCTTTAGCATCCTCAGGCAACATTTTGGTGACACCGTCCATTCAGATCTGCCTCTAGCTGACTTCTATGCTACCACACCATACACAAACGAGGGACCTCTTGATTACTGGATACGGCTTAACAAAGCCGCGGAGGTTGCTGAAAGGTGCTTGGGTAGTAAGGGGGAATCAATGACTGACCTGAGTTCCCACCTGGTGCTCATGTTTATTCGCCATTGTCCAGACAGAGAGCTGGCGTTGGTTTTTAAAACCAAGCCTTCTCGCGACTGGACAGCTAGTGAAGTGCAAGACCATTTGGATGAGTATCTAAGAGATCATATGGTTGTTCGGAGCCGTGGGAATCAGAAAGTGGCGATTACCGAGCTTTCACATGAGAAGGTGGCTGTCAATGAACAAACTGTGTTGCCCGCTTCTAAATGTGTTCCAGAGCTAGAGTGTTCCAAAGCAGTCCTTGAAAACACCACAATGGACAGGGTCTTAAGTCTGCTGGAGACTGCTCTGATCAGTAACACACAGGCTATAAACTACAGGTCCGGTAAGCAGATCTCTGGACGCTCACGAGAATGTCAGGTTTGTGGCAACCAGCAACATGACACTAGATCACACTGTAGGATGCACAGATTATGCTTTCGATGCTTCTCTCCAGAGCACATCAGTGTTCACTGCACTCAGACTCAAAAACCTCAAACACACCCGATTGGTCAGCGACAGACTGATTCACCTCAGGAAAACTAGATGGCCCTCATTTAGCGGGGGATGGTGTGGGCCTCTGTAGTGTTTCCCCCAATTTTGATGATGACATTCAGACTGTATACATGATGGCTTGTAACACAGTAACTAATGATAAAACTGTAATTTTCCAAAATGTGGCAAAACTGCCTATCAGTGACGACCTGTTTTTCACTACGGTGCTAGTTGGCAACAAGATTGCGCTGCAGGGGATGTTAGATAGTGGGTCTATGGCTACATCTGTACGTGCAGACATGATCCCTCAGTTACGTGAGGCTGGAGTGGTGATGGGAGATGTAATCCCTCCCAATAACATTGTTCTTGTTGGGTGTGGTGGCAAACAGACCGTTCCGATGGGCATATGTGAACTGAAACTTGAGCTGTTTGGGTTTGACTATGTTGTCCCAGTCTTGGTGGTCGACGGTCAGGCTGATGAGCTCATTGTTGGCACAAATGTGATGAAACCGCTCATAAAACAGTTTAAGTCTGATGAGGCTTATTGGAGGATACTGAGTAAACCTGACTCCACCTGTTTGGATGAGAATAGTCAGTTTGTCAGATTTTTGGCCAATCTTGAAAGGTGGAGGGGAGAGGAAATCCCAGAAAAAGTTGGGACTGTCAAACTGAAGAAGGCCGTGACTCTTGAACCTATGAGTGAGCATGTTGTGTGGGGCCGCCTTCCACCTAAGACTGAACTCTCTGTGGGGAGTACTGTTGTTGTTGAACCGAGCACATCACGCTGCGTGCACCGTAGTGTGATGGTCGGCAGAGTAGTGACTCCACTTTGGGGAGGTGGGTGGCTTCCTGTGAAGATCATCAATCCTACTATGTCTCCAATTGTGTTGAGACGGAACGCTAAGGTAGCTGATGTGTATCCATGCATTGCCTTGGAGGATTTTGATGGTGGTATGGAGGGGAGGATACACCAGAATGTGGGTAGAGTGGGCAGTTCCCATGGCAGCCTTACAGTTGAGTCAAGTTGCAGTGTTGATACAACAGGTGGATCTGGCAAATTGGCTGATTTGGGGCTGCAGGATCTGTCTGTCGGTGACTGTGAAGTCTCCGATCATTGGAGAGAGAAGCTGACTGACTTAGTCGTACAGTATGAAGATGTGTTTTCGAGACATCACTTGGACTGCGGCAAGGCTGCTGAATTCTGCCATCGCATCAGACTTACCGATGAACGCCCTTTTCGTCTGCCTTATCGTAGGCTTTCTCCTGCTCACTACCAAAAGCTGAGAGAGACTTTAGATGACATGGAAGAGCGTGAAATTATTAGGAAGTCGAGTAGTGAGTATGCTTCTCCGCTCGTTCTTTGCTGGAAGAAAAATGGTGACTTGAGGCTGTGTACGGACTTCAGATGGTTGAACGCCCGTACAGTCAAGGATGCGCACCCTTTACCGCATCAAGCTGACATCCTTGCAGCGTTGGGAGGTAACGCATTCTTTAGCTCAATGGACTTGACTTCGGGATATTACAATGTCCCTCTTCATGAGGATGATAAGAAATACACTGCTTTCTCCTCTCCTCTCGGATTGCATGAGTATAACCGCATGCCACAGGGTCTGTGTAACAGCCCTGCTACTTTCATGCGAATGATGCTCACGATTTTTGGTGACCAGAACTTTTTAAGCCTTCTTTGTTACTTGGACGATCTGCTGGTTTTTGGCAAGACTGAGGAGGAAAGCCTGCAGAGACTGGAGATGGTGTTTCGGCGGTTAAGAGAACACAACCTGAAGCTGTCTCCATCCAAATGTCAGTTTTTGAGAAAGTCAGTCAAGTTCTTGGGTCACATTGTTACAAGAGACGGAATTGCAACAGATCCTGATAAAGTGCAGGCAATCGTAGGTGTGTCAGAAGCGGATCTTATGGAACCTGATGGCACCACACCTTCTCCTAAGAAGATTCGCTCTTTTCTTGGAATGGTGGTGTATTATCAGCATTACATTGAGAACTGCTCTGTGATTGCCAAGCCGTTATTCCAACTGACTACAGGGGCTTCCAAGCCACGGAGGGGAAAGGGCCGAAAGAAGCAAGCTTTATCGCGTAAGCTTGTCGCGGCTGACTGGACCCCGGAATGCAGCGAAGCATTTAAGACTTTGAAAGCTGCATTGACCGAGCAGGTTCTTCTTGCCCACCCCGATTTTACAAAGCCTTTCCTGCTCTCTGTTGATGCGTCATCTTCTGGATTAGGAGCTGTGTTGTCGCAGGTTCAAGGTGGCCAAACCATTGCCAGGCCCATTGCATTTGCAAGTAAGTCTTTGAATCATGCGCAGTCCAAATACCCGGCTCATAGGCTCGAGTTTCTCGCCATGAAATGGGCTATCCATGATAAGTTTAGTCATTGGCTGCGTGGACATAAGTTTACTGTTTGGACTGACAACAATCCTCTGAAATACATTCTTACCAAGCCAAGGCTGGACGCTTGCGAACAGAGGTGGGTGGCCAAACTGGCCCCCTTTGATTTTGACATTCAATACATTCCAGGGCCGCGAAATGTTGTGGCAGATGCATTGAGCAGGGAACCATTTGCTCAGCACAAGATGATGCACCGGTTGACAAGGACTCCATATGACACTTTGTTAGGGGAGGCCAGAGGTTTGCTGGTGGAAGATGTTCAGGACATGTTTCGCCTTTCTCGGGAAGAGTCTGTGGATGAGAAGCAGAAACTCTCTCCTTTGATTCAGGACTCTGCCACAGGCAGTTTGGACATTGAGGACAACGGTGGGAGAGTTTCTCATGATGAGGTGTCAGCCTTATTCAAGTCTCACCGTTGTTGGAGTGAAGGTGCAAAAATGAGGGCAACCTGCTACACCCAACAGTTGGAGAACCTGTTGCCAGTGGGGCAGAGCCCACTGCCTGTCCTCACTCATGAGGAGTTGTATGATAAGCAGTGTCAGGATCCTGTGGTCAGCCGGGTTTCTTTTTATGTAAACAGGGGACGTCGACCATCCCGCCGTGAGCGTGTTCATGAATCACGGGAGACAAATCGTACATTGCGACAGTGGGGTAAACTCACGACCCGGCTGGGTGTGTTGTACCGCATTTCTAAACATGTGGTGAGCAAGAAGAAAGTGTTCCAATATCTGGTACCAGTTGCGTTGAGAGGTCAGGTGTTGAAAGGGGTGCATGATGATGCAGGCCATCAAGGTCAGCAGCGTACACTGTGGCTGGCCAGACAACGCTTTTACTGGGATTCGATGGACCACGATGTCAAGGAATATGTGAGTCGTTGCAAGAGATGTGTTTTGAGCAAAGCACCCGAACCTGAGGCCAGGGCTCCACTTGTTTCTGTTGTCACATCAGCACCACTAGAATTGGTTTGTATTGACTTCTGGTCAGCAGAGGATGTCAATAACAAGTCCGTCGACGTTCTAGTGGTGACAGACCATTTTACCAGGCTCGCATGTGCTTACCCATGTCCAAATCAGTCTGCCAAGTCAGTGGCTCGCGTGTTATGGAATAATTTCTTTTCCATATACGGGTTTCCAGCTTGTATTCACTCTGACAGAGGGGCTAATTTCGAGAGTTCCCTCATTGCCGAGCTACTCCAGATGGCTGGTGTTCGTAAGAGCCATACAACCCCGTATCATCCTGCGGGAAATGGCCAGGCTGAACGTCTAAACCGGACTTTGGGTAGCATGATCCGTGCTTTGCCTCCTCGGGCAAAGGAAAAATGGCCTCAGATGCTGAACACACTGACTTTTGCCTATAATTGCACGGTGCACGAAACAACAGGTTTTCCGCCGTTCTTTTTAATGTTCGGGCGAACTCCTAGGTTACCCGTTGATGTGATGTTTGGAAGTGTTCTCTTAGATGGAGAGACTGCCGACATGGACAAATATGTTCAGTCATTGGGCACGGACCTCAGGGAAGCAATGATCTTGGCTCAGCGGCATGCTGAGAAGCAGCAATCGAGACAAGCTGAGGTGTATAACCGAAAGATTAAAGGACATTCTTTGGAGAAAGGGGACAGAGTTTTGATGGCTAACAAAGGGGAACGGGGGAAAAGAAAATTGGCTGATCGTTGGAAGGATACAGTTTACATTGTGGTCCATAAGAACAGTGAACTGAACACCTATGTCATCCGCCATCCTGTTACGGGACGAGTTAGGACAGTTCATAGGAATCTGATCATGCCTGTAAACTTTTTGCCCTTGCCATCATGGGATGACTCTGTGTCTCAGGCTTCCTTTTCAAACACAGTTTCAGAAGGCGGGTCGTCGGATGATGTGGTTCCAGGTGAGCAGGACAGTGATGCTCGAACAGCTCGCTGGGTTTCCTCCCTTCCTGAGTCTAGTGTGGTGATGACTGCAGGTGAAGCGACAGTAGCCAGTGAATCTGAAGCGATTGGAGGGGATGGTGGTAGTGTTCAGGGTGGAGGGACCATGTCTGCCTGTGGGGACCAGAGGAGCGGGGTGGATCATGGGTCGGAGAGCTCACACTGTGAGGATAACATTAGTGACCGGCTGGTAGACTCTGTAAGCATGGGCTTACACCCAAGTGACACTATAGGTTCAACCAAGGCCATTAGTGGCTCACAAGTGTCTAGATGTGACTCAGTCGTTACAGTTGTACCTTCAGGGATTCCTTCGGTTGTTCAAGGGGAAGGGATACGGACAAGACTGGGTAGACTTATCAAACCTGTTAACAGGTTGATTCAGACAATGTCCACACAACGAGTTAAGATTTTGTCATAGATCATTTAAGGGCTATTTATTTTGTTATATGTGTGAATTATTAATTTTTTTTTTTCATTGGGACTTCTTTCACTGGAGTTTGGCCATAATTTTATTTAGGTTGTCCATTGCATTGGACACATTTGGGTGATTTTGGGTGTACTCTAAGATAGATGTGTACATGGCATGTCTTCTATGGTGAGGTGGGGACTTAGCTACCCCTCGTCTCTCCTAATTCTTCATTGAATAGCTCTTTGCTGGTCGACCATTTTGGTCTTGTATGGGAGGGTATACTTGGGTTACATGTATTGTTATGGTCAGATTTGTAAGTTTTTTTTTTGTTTGTTTGTTATTTGGGTAATATGCCCACAATCTAGTGTAAAACAGTGGGGGTGAATGTAGCAGTGTGATGTTATTACACTAGATTGTAAAAAGAGAAGCTATTCCGGTAGGAAATTATATGAGCACGTCTAGCTTTTATTTTGAAAAGTCGGCAAATCCATTGCGGAACAGCAGGTAACTTCCTGTTGCAGAATTATTATTTTTATTAAAATTTAATGTGTTGCAGATGAAAATGCTAATTATCATTGTTACTGTTGAACATATGGAGTTCATAAATTATTGTTTTGAGTGTTAGTTCGGGATTTTAAAAGACAAGTTAACGGGTCATACCATTATGATCTGTTAAGGGTTTTCCCACGCTCTCGGTCGCGCTCTTTCTGTTCAGATTCCGTGGGAGAAGGTATGAAGTTTTGTTTTCTGTGTTTGATCAATGTTTTAAGGATAATAATTGACAATTTGATTTTTGTTCTTGTAAAATAATGTGCTTTGGAGCACTCAAATCCTGTTAAACGCTGATAGAATTGCGTTAGCAGCTATTTTGATGTGTTTATGCTAATGAAACATTGCTAATGAAAATGCTACATCCATGTGCTGAAAATAGTATTGTTCATGGTTAAACAGGCGCTGTGGAGCACTGTGACAACAAAGCCTGTTCTGAAATACTATTTTCTATTTGAATGCAGGTATGTGATGTTTCATTATTTTTGGTTATTTTATTTTATTTTTATCTTTTATTCATGTACTGTTTCGGATTATTATGCTCATGTTTGGGCTTAGTTATTAATTATTGTTGCAATTAATTTTATTTTGTAAGGTAAATGTGTTATTTTACACAAGTCGCACACGCGCGCTCTTTCTGTTCAGATTCCGTGGGAGAAGGCGCTGTGGAGCACTGTGACAACAAAGCCTGTTCTGAAATACTATTTTCTATTTGAATGCAGATTCCGTGGGAGAAGGATCATTAAAAGTACCATCAGATCAGCTGTTGTCCGGCTATTATTTCTCAAAAAGACACAACGCAGATTCAACTACGCTACAGTTACATGGATTCAACTCAATATTTATAAAAATAAATCAGATTCTGAATGTTTTTCCGGTTCTGATCAGTTAATAATTGATCAGATTATTTATGTTTCAATACGAAGAAACAAAATAATCTGATCCTTTCATCAGAAAATACCTTTATGAACCAAACGCTGATGGAAATATGAATCAAATGTATTTATGGAGAAAACAGAAGCTCAACAAAATGTAGAAAACAGGAATGAATGAATGAATGAATGAATGAATGAATGAATGAATGAATGAATGAATGAATGAATGAATGAATGAATGAAAATGATAACATATTAAACTGGGTGTTGAGTGGAGTTTCAATATTATGATGAGTTATTAGAATATTTTATACATTAATTATCATAACTTGTTGACTGAAACATGAACAGAACTTTTGTTCTGATCTGTTTCCTCCTCCAGAGTTCTGGTTCCTTCTGGGTCGATTTGAAGAACCAGCTGAGCTCAACGTTTCTGACTCCCGTTAAAAACTCGTCTAATGAAGAACGAATGGATCCTCAGAACGAAGCCGACCCGGTTTCCAGAACCTCCAGAACCTCCAGAACCGCCCCGAGTCCAGATGGTCCCCTGGTCGAGTTTGACCAGCAGCAGATCGTCATGTTAGCAGACGATGAGGTGGTGAGAACAGCTGCAGCTTCTCTCTACCACAAACATCCAGCGGTCAGTTCGCTTCACGCCGTCCGTCCCCAGCACGGAGTCCGGCAGGTCAAAGGTCAGGCGGCGCCTCTGTCGGAACGCAGCAGCCTGGTTCTGGTGGGTCATGGAGCCAGAGAGCCTTCGGGAGAGATGAGGATATCAGGGTACAGCTACCGAGACGTGGCCAGGATCATCCAAAGCGGCTCCAGGATCGGCCAGAAGATCCAAACTACTGCAGTGGTGGCCTGCGGCGTGGGATCGGACCGCCGCTTCCCACGAGCTCTGCTGCAGACGCTGCACGAAGCCGGCCTGGAGACGGAGCTGCACCTGTGGAAGACCGCCGTCCAGGTGGCGGAGACGGGAGACGTCCTGAGTCAGGACGGAGCGCGGTGGAGATCTGGAGATCACAGCAAGAAGCTGGTTCTGACCGTCGGCCCGACCGGAGAGATCAGGAGGAGGGACGACCGCCGCCGCACCGGGCAGGAAGTTCCCACCAATCAGACGGCGCTGCTGGGGAACGGAGACGATGAGCTGAACTTCAGAGAACAATGGCCAACAGCAATAAGAAGCTTCATTGATAACAACGTCTATGAGAAAGTCGTTTCATATCTAACAGGTTCACAAGATGTTCAACAAAAACACGTCAACCAAGTCAGAGAAACCTTCAGGATCCTCCAAGGTTTGACGTGGGGATTTTTTTACCCAGACCCCCCTCGTGGCGGCGCTGCAGCACAACCACTAAGGGGAGTAAAGGATTCAGACCTGGACAGGTTCATCATAGGGAGGAGAGACGAGCAGGGAAACGTTGTCTGGTTGGACAACAACGGTAAAGACGATGTTCTCCAGAGATGCTATATGATTGAAACAGGAAGTGACATCAGAAACATCATCCGTCACTTGGCAAAGGACGGAAAGAATCCTGAATCCTTCCTGCTGATCAGTGATTGGCTGTTCCTGGTCCAACCAGAAAGTCTGTATGTTCACCCAATAGGAAAGCGGATCAAAGAGAACGAAGACGACGGTATAGGCAACGCTGTGAAAAAGCTGATTCAGCTGCAAAACAAAGAGGGAAAAGAAAGATATGAAAACATTAAGAAAAACATCCAGGATTCCGCCAGGAAGTCTTTTGTTTATAACGTGAGGAAAATTTTCCAGAATCAGTCCGTCTACTTGGACTACACACCGGAGTTGTTTTCAGTCTGGTATTTCACAGCTTCAGTCATCACTGAATCTGCCAGGAACTTCCGGACGTTTCCTTTGACCCTCATGGCTCTGAGCATGAATGACAGCAGGCTCTGGTTCGACCCAAACTACATCACCATGGCGGACGGCGGCAGCTGGCTGAACAAGCCGCAGCGGGGCTTCAGCGGCTCGGCGGAGGGATACCCGGAGAAACTGGCCTCACTGCTGGGGAGAGAGTACACGGTGATGAGAACCTGGCAGCAGAGTGACGTGGTGAACCAGCAGGACGAGTGCATGGTCATGGCTACAGCTGCAAAAGACCTCAAAGTGTTCGGGGAGCAGGAGATGAATAACTTCATAGTTCATTGCAGAAAATTTGTTGATGATGTGAAGAAGCAGCAGAATCTCCCATCAGCGTCTGGCAGCTTCCAGCATCAGAGCAGAGAAAAGGTCCAACATTCAGCCTGAAGGTCGAAAAATGATCAGAAATACCATCAAACTGCTTAACGTCATCATCAATAGTTTATATTTAATGTTAACACATGATGATGTCTGAAAGCTTCACCGTTTTAATAAAAAGCTTTGATTCGTTTCGTCATGTTCGTTTTTAATCTGATTAAAGTTTCTGTCTTCATCTCTAACAGCTGAAATTAAACCATTTTCTGTCCCCAGTTCTAAATTACTACATTAATATTTAATATTCATCTTTAAATATTCACCAATAGTTATATTTTAATCGTTTCATGTTTAATTCTGCAGCCATAAATCTACTAAACACTAAATTATATAGTACTGAAAATTGATTAAATGTTTATTTACCTCATTAAATACAAAAACATATTTGCTGTAAGAAAAAGTAAATTAAAAACCGTTCATGTTGATCTTAAAGTTACGGCTCTCAGCTGTTATTATTTATCGCTCTGAATCTGGACTGAGTTTCTGCTCACAGTGAGAAATTTTAATAATATTAAAAAAAGGTAAAAATAAATTAAGAAAATGTGCAGAAAGTAAAAATAAAATCATGTCTAACATCTGAATGACTGGAAAAGGAAGTACTTTTATTTTGATATTTCCAACAGGAAAAGTTCCCATAATGTTGCAGCTAGCTTAGCAGTGAGAGGTCAGAGGTCACGTATGAGAGTTTAAACAGCGTTCAGTTCAGAGGTCATCATGAAGCTACAGCGAACATGAACTGATTGTTGTTCTCTGTTAACATCCCATAATAGTCAACCAGCAAATTTACAGCCGAACGGCCTAGTCAAAGTCTTTGATGTTTGCTTTTTTTTTTATTTTAGGTCAGCTTTTGCTCAACAGTTTCAAACTGTTTTACTGAAATTTAAAGTTTTCTGTTTTTAATCAACAGAAAACTTTAAATTTCCTGTTTATAAAAATGAAAAAAAATTTTCATAAAAATGAAAAACATCAGAACTCAGTTAAAGGTTCAGTTCGTCTTTCTGACGAACTGAACGAGGAAACAGTGAAGCTCAAACAAACAAATATTAAAAAGATGTTTGAGGAGATGAAATGAAACGTTAAGATTCATAACAAAAACATTTTATTCTGTTTCTACTAAAGAACTGAAATCTGCTGGATGAAAAACGTCCAGCTCACAGTTAGAGATGGAACTATGAATATTTAACAGATGAATTCTGCAGAAGATTTTAAACGTCCAGGAAAAATGAAAACAAGCAGCTGGAGTTTCAGGGTTTAGTTCAGTCTGACTCAGATTCAAACTCAAGAAGAAGAAAGGTTGAGGTCATTTCTTCTTCTTCTTGCTCTTCTTGCCCCCCTCGCCCTGCTGGGTGCTGCTGTCACTTCCTCCGCTCTTCTGGGTTCGAGTCTTTAGTTTGGGGATCATCTCAGCGACGTAGAACATCACGTCCTTCCCTGGAGAGAAGAACCGGACATCTTCTGGTTACGTTTGAACCGAAACGTTCCCGGGTCGGTTCTGTTCTGGTTCTACTGCAGAAAATCATTACTAAAAACTTTACATCCAGGACTGGATGGTAAAAACCAGAATGAGGAGAGAAACCGGGACGGATAAGAAAATAAAAGTCATGATGCTAATTAACTTAGCATCATTAACTGCACTGCACTCCTAATCACAGGAGAGATTAGGAACCAGAAGCATTCTCTGATGGATGGAAGAGGTTCTCGGGTTCTGGACGTTTTGAAAACATTTCAGTTTTAGCTTCTGAGCTGCAGGAGAGGAAAAACCAGGAGAGGCGCCACCTGCTGGAAACTTACGGGATCTGAACTTGTCCTGACACAGACTGCCGTCCGTCTGCTTCAGCTGGACTCTGACCCGACCTCTGAACTGGACGTCCCGGTTCCACTCCCTGGGATGCATCTTGTTCTGGAAGACAAACGGAACCAGAACAGAACCAGGACGGATCAGGTGCTGTGTTTGGACCCGGGAGCGTCTGTGAGGGAAGCGGTCGGGTTCTACCTCCACGTAGACGTTCATCCCTGCAGCCGTCAAAACGTCACGGATCTCTGCGCAGGACGGGTTCTCCACCGCCTGGAGACAAAACAGGAGCAGCTGGGTCGGTACCGGGTCGGTACCGGGTCGGTGCCTCATAAAGACAGAAAGACAAACCTTCTCTGTGGGGATCCGGCGTCCCTCCGCCAGCGTCTTCTTGCTGTTGATGTAGATGGGATAGACGCAGATGAACCTGAAACACGGCAGATCAGATCAGGTCCGACATCAGCAGCTTCAACATTATGATTTAAAGATATTTACATTATAAAACCTTAAATTAATCCCTAACAGCAGCTCTGATTTGTTCCAAATACACAAAAAAATCAACCAAGCTTTGGCTTTTTTTAAAATATAGCATCTAAGATACCAAATAATCAACTTTTATTTAGTCAAGCTTTAATACAAAACTTTAAAAAATTGTTTTATTCTTTTCCCAAGCAACAGGAACAACTGGAACTCACTTCCTTCATCTGTTTTAATGTAACAAGGTTTGTAAAAGAGCCCTGCTTAATAATTTAATCATGACCTTTTATTTTAACATATTGATCGCATCGCGACTAAATCAGGTCGAAATATAAAACCCCACAGCGCATATATATATATATATATATATATATATATATATATATATCTATCTATATATATATATATATATATATATATATATATATATATATATATATATATTTGAAATGTCTTGAAACTTAATGAAGATAAGACAGAGGTGGTGATACTTGGCAGATCCACTGTAGATTCCCTGACCAATCTGGGCTCTTTGGTCCAGTATGTCAAGCCTGTCATTACACATTTAGGGGTCAAGATGGAATCTGGTCTAAAGCTGGAAACACGGATTAAAGCCGTTGTAAAATCCAGCTTTTTCCACTTAAGACAAAGTAAAACCTATTATTTCCAGACAACACTTTGAAACAGTGATCCATGCATCTGTGACCACACAGCTGGATTACTGTAATGCACTTTACATAGGAGTCAATGACTTAATGTTTCCCAGCTTCAGAGGTTACAAAATGCTGCTGCACGTCTTTTAACAGGAACAAGAGAATGTGACCATATTTCCCCTGTTTTAGCTTCCTTACACTGGTTACCAGTACATTTTAGGATTCATTTTAAAATCCTTTTATTTGTTTTTAAAGCTCTTAATGGCCTTGCCCCTCCCTATCTGTCTGAGCTGTTACATTCTCACACACCCTCCCGTTCCCTCAGGTCAGCTGCTCCTGAAGGTAACAACAATAAAATCCAAGCTCAGAGGTGACCGGGCTTTTTCTGTGGCAGCTCCCAAGTTATGGGATGATCTTCCTTTGGCCTCTTCACTTGTTGTTAAGTCCCTTCTTAAGACCCATCTTTTTTCTTTGGCTTTTGGCCAAATCTGAGAGGTTACACTTTGTTTCATTGTGTCTGTATGTATTTTATTTTTCAGTCTTTTCTATCGTATTGTATTTTATGATTGTGAATAGCACTTTGGTCCTGTCGGTGTATAAAGTGCTTCATAAATAAAGTTGGTATGGTAGTGTAGTACTTGTATGTTTCTGCTGATGCAGCACTATTTCCCATACTTGCTAAGTCGATCTGAGTTTAGGTGCGTCACTGTGCATTTATCTCGTTAACGGAACTCTGCATGCAGTGGGTGTGTGTTCCAGGGGAATGTTTGGTGGCGGGACTCTTTTTCTGTTGGATGCTCGCTGACTGGTGTGGACATATAAAGTTCGTCTGCATCGCGTTAGAGCACATAAACCACCCAGCTGTACTCCCTTCGGTTATCTTCATTGAAGAAGGATTAACATTATTCCCTCCTGGAGTGGTTATTATCCTGCACCTTTACAATCCATCCGTGGGCCCCGATAACAGTATATATAGAGCCCAAATCATCAGTAAAACATTAAATATAAGATATTTTATCACTTTTTACCAGAACTAAAAACATTTCTGTTTAGTTGTTTGATAAATTTTAATTTAGTGAGGTTTTCCACAGTAGATCCTGTTGGATGGAGACATGAGAGAAACTTTATATAGTTAAAGCAAAACCTTAAAGCCTCTAAACGCTACAGTGAATTCAGAGAGAAAAACCTGGAGGTTCAAACCGACTTCCTGACGGAAAAGGGAAATGCTTTCATTCGACTTTGTACAATTATCTCACATTTAGAAGAAGATAAGTTTGAAATTCAAAGTAACATTGGAAGGATCTGCGGTTATAGTTCTGAAACACAATAAACCGAAGAAGAGATAATACACGTCATGCTAAGGAGCTCAGAACCAAGCCAAACTTTATGGAAAACCACCAGAGTTTGTATCATCAGTCAGCTAAAATCTGAAATAATGTATGCCGAATTACAGAGAGACGTTTATATCGACCTGTTTGCAGAATTGGGAGCAATTATCTAATAAAGGCGACCATAT
The DNA here is from genome assembly GCF_019740435.1 of Gambusia affinis. NCBI lineage: Eukaryota > Metazoa > Chordata > Actinopteri > Cyprinodontiformes > Poeciliidae > Gambusia > Gambusia affinis. Next base: position 31,686,415 of record NC_057870.1, on the reverse strand, counting down.
TCTGTTGTTTTATTAAATTCATCGGTGCTTCTAGGGGGTTTCAGCTGGCGGAGGAGCTAACTCCGTTAGTTTTAAGTGAGCTGTACTTACCTTTCTTTATCAGCGGGGTTTTCAGTCAGATGAGCCATAGCTACACCGACAACAGGACCGGTTTGATCTAAGCTCTCAACTCATTAAAGTCACGTAAAGAATAATAAATTATTCCATCAGGAGCTAGCTGCGGTAAACACGAAGCGGACTGGAAGCTAATGGCTTCTTCAAGCTCTGTGTGGTCAGTGAGACACCCTGGTGGATTCATACTGCCACCATGCGGCGACATGGAACTTCACAACGGATTTCTGCTAAACTACAGAAGTAGAGCCGGGATAAAAATAATGTTTCTCTCCTCTTATTTGTACACAAACTGAGCTGTTCTAATACTATTTTCTATCTGCTGAGACTGCTGCATCATTCTGAGTTAGTCAGTTCAGGTGAATGTAGCGTAAACCGTAGATATGATCACTGGAAGTTTAGTGTTTTTTTTTAAGTACAGTAGATGTCCTTGGTATGTCTTTCAGTTGCACCTTTCCAGTGATAAATCTTGTGCTTTTTGGCTGAAATCTTAAATTTAACAAACAAAATTAATAAGTAGACAACCTTCTTTTACGATTTCTGGCCAAAACCATTTTTTAAATAATTGAACAGGCTGTTCAGTCTTTTATTTCACGTATTGATCATTGTAATTCACTTTATTTTGCCATAAGCCAGTTTTTACTAAGCCGTCTCCAAACCAGTTAAGTGGTGCTATTTTAAAAAAATCAATTTTAAACACTTTGGCTAATCTAACAGTTATTTTAAAGAGCTATCCAATAATTTTCTGATTGTTATTATTATCATACTGATATACAGTATTCAAAAGTAAAAACGTATGTTGGCGCCACCTAGCGCTCCTTTGCAGTTCACGGCCTCTCCACCCGGCGTCGCTGCTGAGTCGGATCTGCGCAATGCTAAAGTACCCGGATGTTATTGCAGCTAGCTCTTTTAGCCTCTGCGACGCCGCTCCGTTCTGCCGCATCGGGGACTTTCGATGCGTTTCGCTCCCGCAGCTCTTAGAAACAGTTTTTAATGTCGGGAAGTTAACAGACCTGGTTTATAATGACAGAAGTGATCTGAAGATATCAATATTTCTCGGTGTAGTTGTTGAATTTGTTCGCTGTTTGGCGGGACTGGGTTTGATATAACAATACGCGGAGCTGAAGCCAGGGGCTGAAACGCAGATTGGTTCAGTTTTTACCACAGTCGCCGTCATGGAGGATAAGACTTTTACTAAAGAGTTAGACCAGTGGATTGAGCAACTCAACGAGTGCAAGCAGCTGACAGAGAACCAAGTCCGGACGCTTTGTGAGAAGGTAGGTACTCCCGTCTGATTCCACTGACCTCCATTTCATAGTAGGCCCCAGCGGCTCGGTCTAATTCCTGGAAAGGCAGTAACGTTGAGGGTTTTTGGCCCAGTTTTAGAGCTGTCGTACAGAGCTCGACGGTGTTTGTGTGCCGTGTTGAAAATAAATCACAGCCAATTTTTCAGGTTTTTTTTTTTAAGGTAAAAGTGTATTTGTGAAGATATTTATGGAAACTACAAATTAAAAACTGACGGGCTAAAAATGCGCACCCTGGTTACCCATCAAATAGACGCAGCCCATTTTACCGTCCGTTAATTAAACCAACTAGATTTTCCCTTTCCTTATCTGCTGAAACGCCCTTATTTCCAGTATGTATTGGTTTTAGAAGCTAAGTGACCAGCGGATCGGTTAATGTGACGCCGTGCTGCTCTCCACCGCACCCTCCCCGGATCGATCAGAGGTTTTGTTGCATAAAGCTGTCCGGCCTCCCAGACTTTAGACGGCTCCACCGTGTTGCTGCAACAGAAATAAATTTAGAGCCGCTCAGCTCAAATAATTGTCTTTATGAATCCCTGCAATAAACCCCAACATACCGCTTTCTGAAAAGTGTCAGGATGTTTCTGGCTGACAATCCATGAATGATGGACATCAGGAAACGATCGTTGAAGGAGGAACAGGCCAGATATAAACTCTGGAGTTTTATTCCAGTGAAAATAAAACATTTAGTACTTCATATTTAAAAGATTTACGGTATAAATCTTAACTCAGTCGTTTTACAACAACTTTAAGCAATATTTCATCATATTTCCACCATGATGTCGTCATAGTTTCAGTTGAACTTCATGGGATTGATCAGCTGATTAGATCTGGTCTATCAAAGGAGAAACCTGAATAATGAAGAGCTGCAGATTTTATCTAGAGGCTTATTGTAGTTATTAGGCTTTTTCACTAATTATTAAAATTACTTCTGTGTGTAATGATTATTGTACCCCAACTTAACTTGAATAGTTCAATCAGTCATAATTAATTGTGTGAATTACTGCTTTGACTACAACTGTTTTTAAAATAAAGTTCCCCCCTGATCAGTTATCTGTACTGGTTGATTAATGTTTCATTAATGGTAGAACTAGTTGGTGTTGCGCTCTCTGCATCTATAAGCAGCAGGAACATAAATCAAATACTCGATTTTGAATAAGGAATTGGACCGAGCCGCTGGGACCTACTATGAATCGTTTGCATTTTCCACAAACGGGAAATGCTTTGCTGTTTTTGGTTTCCAAGGAAACGGCAAACTCTCCTCTATTCATGGATTTCTCTGGGAAATCAAATTTATTCACATTAATTTTTAAAACATAGAGAGAAACTGCAGCCGATGGAGCCAAAGTATCTAAATGCGACCTTGACATGCTATTGGCTGGCGTCAGTCGTTTCCTTGCTGCTGATTGGCTGAGCCGCTGTAAACGTTAGCTTCTGCGGCAGAGCAAAGACTGTTTCCAGTCTGCGTATTAATTAGGAGTGCACCGATTTATCAGCCAGCTAATTTATTGGTGCTGAATTCCTTAATTTTGGTGTGAAGCTGATCTTATCCACTGATGTTATCAACCTTGGCAAAGGTCTGAAAATCAACCGCTATGCTTTTCTTTTCTCCTGTGAGAGAAGCTCGACTGACAAACCCACCGACCAAGTCAAGTCTGCACACTTACAGCTAACAATAGTCACCCCATTGTTGATATATTGAGCAACATTTCAGACAAAAACATGGTATCGGCCAAAATCATAATCGGTAAGTTAGGCTTTTTAAAAGATCGGCGATCTGCCAGAAAACTGCAGTCGGTGCAGTCCTAGAATTAATACATATTGGAGTGGATTTGGATTTTGAACTTTTAAAAAGTCATGTTTAGGTTCTCCAGCAGATTTTGGTATTCCTAAAAAACAAACTCATGAGTGAACTGAGGTTAAATTAACAGAGCCATGTTTTATCTGGAGAAAATAACCACTCCCTCCATCTATGGAAAACAAAGACATGAGAAAAAATATATTTTTGTTAAAAGTTTGATGAAAACATTAAAGAATAAAGATGCTGAAGCAGCTTCCAGCTCTGTTTAATACAGATCTGTTTCATATAAATATATAAATATATACCTATATCTATATAGATGTATCTATATAGATATATATCTGAAACAGATCTGTTATCAGACTGTACATGAACCAGGAGGCAGCGGCCATGTTGGACTGACACTGAGCCGCCCTGCAGAGTGACTCCCATCCAGTCTTATTATTTTAATAACCAGAAATATGACCAACTATAATAATCTCTGATTATCTCTGATGTCTCGGCTCGTTCCTGTTGGGTTTCCAGTCAGTTGAGGAGTTATTATTTACACATTCATATGTAAATAACAGTCTGAAAACATCAAACCTGCAGAGAAAACCATGTTTCTCCTCTAAACACCAGCAGGTATCAGAACCAGTTTTACTATAATTAATAACTGATCTATGGATCAGATGGGACGAGTTCAGAACTGTTTATGAACCAGAACCTCTGAGTAGTTTATAAAATATCAAATGGTTCTGAAAGTGAAGATGAGGTAAAATATGTTCCTGTTTTATTAAAGTCATATCAGTGTTGGTAAACCAGCCCACATGTTCAGTTAAAAACATCCAGTACTGGTTGCCAAGGCAACAGCTGCTCGGCCTGGCAATGGTTTTATTCCCCATAAAAACTTAAAACAAATTAAAAATAATTTTTTTAAATAAATAAAGACTCTCAGAGAGGGAAGGCGGTTCTGTTTGACCGGCTCCAGTACAACCTAACTGACTGATCGGCCAATCAGACGCTTTGTCGGCCATGTTTGTTTTGGTCTGAGGCTCAGGAAAGCCGACTGTCATCCTCATGATGCAGCGTTTAATAAATTATGTTAGAAAATAAATATTTATTATTAATTAGGAGTCAATAATATCAGTTTGTTTATGCTGGTTAGTTGTGGTGGTCATAATAATATTTAATATTTTATCATCATTTGAAAACAGCATCATGGAGGTTTCCTGACCCCAGCAGCCGCTCAGGTCGTGACCTTTAACCTTTCCTCTGCTGCTGTTCCTATAAACATCAGATTATTCAGGTTCTACTGGGCCAGCTTTATGTCCTCCATGGGTGGTTTCCATGGAAACCGGTCGGTTCTGACCGGTTTCCATGTCCGGTCATGGACATGGAAAATGTGATGAGCTGATCATGAGCTGAAAAATGTGATGAAGTTGTGATTGATCCATATCTTGATATTGATTATTAATCTGCTGATTGTGTTTTCCTTTCAGGCAAAGGAGATTCTGACCAAGGAGTCCAACGTCCAGGAAGTGAGTTAATTTCTCTGAATCGGTTCTGGTCACAGTGACCCACACAGGTTGGAACAGAACCAGCATGGGTCCAGCCTCTGAAACATGAATTACTAATCTATTGATCCAAACGGCGGCGACCAATCAGAACTCAGCAAACAGGCTCCACCACAGAAGAAGAAATGCTGGAGGACGAATTGATGAGGTTCTGGTTCTGAACCTGTCCTCACCCGGCTGGTCCTGTTCCCAGAGAACAGGAAGTGGTGACATCACTTCCTGTTGGGGTCAAAGTTAAACTGATTAAAGTTCCAGATTTATTCTAAATATTTTTTTTAATTTCCGTTTATTGATTCCGATAAAACATTTAAATCATTTATAGATTAATTTCTGCCAGTAAACGTCCTGGAGTTTCTGTCTCAGTCCAGATGAACAGCTTCTGTTGGTTCTGGTTCTGGGCCGACTGCGGTACCAGATGGCACCAGATCAGGTTCTGGAGGCTCCGGTCTGTTGCTCTAATGTTCTACCACATGTTGTCCTTCCACTAAGTTTTGCCAGGCTGTTTGATGCTCTGGATTCTGTTGATCCTGACTGGACTGAACAGAACCAGAACCTATCAAACATATTTTATTTGTCTGATGTCACTTTTCTGTTTCTGAGAAACATTTTAGTTTTTCTGACTGAAATCGATATTTTTAACGTTTTCTGTCCGTTTCCTCGGTGACGGGACAGCGGTCCATTAAAGGTTCTGGTAGAACCGGACCCGACCGCTCTGGGGTCTGGCAGGAATAACGGGGGTGTGTCTGGGAATTACGCCCCCTGAAGGAAGGATTTAGAACTACATCTGATTCTGTCTCTAAAATTAAACATTAACAATTTTTAATGTTTATGAAAAACGTATCAGACTTTAGTTTGAGTTCAGAGATGATCTGAACTTAGTTTAAAACTAGGAATTAATCTGAATGATAAATTGATTATTGAAATTTAATAATCTAAATTGACTTTAGGCAATATAATGTTTTTTTATTGACAGAAAATTAAATTATTAGTTCATTCTTATCTTTTAATGTATTTCTAATATTGTCTAAAAAGGCTTAAATTTGGTTAAATGAAAACTCTGCCAATGTAACCTTGCTAATGGTGATCGGGTACTTCAATCGGGTCTGCGTTATGTTAATAATGAGACAGGATGAGATGAAATGCTGTTTATCTCTCTGTGTGGAACAGGATAGGAACTGATCAGGGATCAGGATAATCACCGCGGGTACAGCACCTTACAAAGAATAGCATTTTGTTAGCATCAAGCTAACATAACATTTCACTAGAGCGTTAAGTCAGTGAACCTACCTGCCCATTTCTCATGAACTGGCAACGAGCTGTGTTCACTACATTTAACGATACCAACCACCAGAAGGGGGCGCTGTTTCGCCCATTACACATTAACCCAAACTTGGGAGTAATGACAAGTGGAATTCTCTACTACAACATTAACTATGTTACACCAAACGTATCAGTTTTTAAATCTAAATTAATCTCTGCAGATCTGTTGAAAACTGAGTTAAATGAATAATATTTCACTGCATTTCGAACCTTGTTGGGTTTGGGTCTCATCTGGTTCTGTCCTGAAAGTTTGAACAGCTGGAAAATTGAACGAGATGAAGAAAAATCAGCTGATTTATGTAGTTATTAATATTAACCATCGGAAGCTCCAGCGTCTTTTTCACTGTTGATCCTTAAAGCCGCCGTTTGTCCTGGTTTCTGTAGCACTGGGAGGCGGCCATGTTTCCCAGGTTGTGTCTAATGCTCCGCCCCCTGCTCCCTCTCCAGGTGCGATGCCCGGTGACGGTGTGCGGCGACGTTCACGGTCAGTTCCACGACCTGATGGAGCTGTTTAAGATCGGAGGGAAGTCTCCCGACACAAACTACCTGTTCATGGGCGACTATGTGGACAGAGGATACTACTCTGTGGAGACGGTCACCCTGCTGGTCACATTAAAGGTAACGCCTGCTGAACAAAGGTCAGAGGTCGTCCTGCAGCTTTACTGCTGCTCCCGTAAACCCTTCAGAGTCCATAGGAAGTGATGTCAGACAGGAAGAGCAGCTGCTGATGACCTCAGAATCGCTGAGTCATCATCCAGACTGCTTCCTGGATCACAATCACAGCCTGAGGCTCTGATGCGTTCACTGAGCAGGAACTGAGTCAGGTTTTTCAGTGATGGACCTGTAACGGAGCCTTGACCTCCAGCTGGCCTCGCCCTCCAGGTGCGCTTCCCGGAGCGGATCACCATCCTGCGGGGGAACCACGAGTCCCGGCAGATCACGCAGGTCTACGGCTTCTACGACGAGTGCCTGAGGAAATACGGCAACGCCAACGTCTGGAAGTACTTCACAGACCTGTTCGACTACCTGCCGCTCACCGCGCTGGTGGACGGCCAGGTGAGGGCGCCGGCGAGGCGGGAAGGGGCTCCAGAAGGGGCCGCTGTGGTGTTAGCCTAAAGCTAATGTGTTCCTGTCTGCTCCAGATCTTCTGTCTCCATGGAGGCCTGTCTCCGTCCATCGACACTCTGGACCACATACGGGCCCTGGACCGCCTGCAGGAGGTCCCACATGAGGTACGCGTGCCCCCGTTTGCCCCCCGTACCTCTTGTCTGCCCACTGTAACTGTTGGTGTCCCTCAGGGCCCCATGTGCGACCTGCTGTGGTCCGACCCGGACGACCGCGGCGGGTGGGGCATCTCCCCCCGCGGCGCCGGCTACACCTTCGGTCAGGACATCTCAGAGACGTTCAACCACGCCAACGGCCTCACGCTGGTGTCCCGCGCCCATCAGCTGGTCATGGAGGTAACGGGTCGCCACGACAACCACACTACTTAATATTGTTAAGCAGATGTGTGAACGACGTTACGTTTGTTTGGATTAAATCATGGAGTCGAAGTGAAACGTCCAGAACATCAGAGATCTGAGCGTTAGAGCTGAGAACGATGCGTTCAGGGTCTCACTCTGCTCCGTCTCCGTCCCTCAGGGCTACAACTGGGGCCACGACAAGAACGTGGTGACCATCTTCAGTGCTCCCAACTACTGCTATCGCTGTGGCAACCAGGCGGCCATCATGGAACTGGACGACACCCTCAAATACTCTTTGTGAGTCGACCGAGTGAAGAGCTGCAGGAACTGAATCTGTTATTATTCAAGAGCCAATTATTTTTATCCAAAAAATTTATCATATCCAAATAATCAATTACTAAAATAATGAACTGCAGGCCTAATATTCAGTCATTCCACCTCTGAGACAGAATTTTTTATGGTTATTTTATTTTTATTCTAATAAATTTTAAGGATTATTTAACTTTTATTTTCTGCATATTTGAATGAACTGAAGGTTGTTTTGATATTTTCATGTGACTTCCTGTCAGCTGATCGTAACTGAATGTTTTCGTCCTCAGCCTGCAGTTTGACCCCGCCCCTCGCCGCGGTGAGCCTCACGTGACCAGACGCACTCCTGACTACTTCCTGTGAATGTCCCATCCCTTCCTGTCAGTCATCCACGAACAGCCCCGCCCCCACACACACCTTTCTCACCCCTACCCCTTCTCATTTTGGATGAAAAGAAGTTATTAATATTTCTGATGATGATGATGTTTCTGTACCAGGGAGATCCTGATTGGCTGATAAATTTTAAGCTCACAGAGAAGCGACCTCCTCTGCAGCCGTGTTGTCAATATGCTGTCATTAATGCTGTGCTTCTGGGGAGATAAACACCTAAACTATCATCTATTTTAGTTTTTCCTTTTCCTTTCTTACATGTCTGAGAAAAACAAGATAATAAAACGACCGTCGTGGACCAAATGTGCCATATTCAGATCCTTTTACAACATCGCAGGTTTCTTTTCTTCTTCTTTTTTACACCTCTCTATAACCCGACATGACATCACCACACATCTGATGGCAAATGTGCTTTTTTTCTGTTGCAACATCATTTTAAGATTTAAAGATATAGGAACAAAAAAGTTTGCTTCAAGTAGTCCAGCTGTCAGTTTTAGGTGTCCAGGCTGCAGCCGGTGGTCATCTCAGCAACTATATTACTGTAAGACAACAGACGTATGAAATAAAATGTCCTATTGACAAACTACTGCAGCCTCAGTCTCTTCTTCTGCTCCTGCTGCCCTACAGTTGCTACAAACTACAGATTCTGCTTCATGTTGTTCAGCTGTTCTCGGCATTAAACTGAGGAAAAACCTCCAGTAGCAGCATTGATGCAGTGATTCCAGAGAGACCTCTGACTGAAGACTAAAGAATAAATCAGAACCACCCTGCTGCCACCAGGGCGGCGCTGTTCTACAGTCCCAGAATGAGTAACTGGTTGGACTGGGAGAATTTGTGGAACTTTAATGTTAACTGAACACACAACCAGAGCGGACATGGCTGCTATATCTGAGCTGCTTCCACAAACTGCTGCCATATTTTTATAAACAAGCTGTCAGAAATTGCACCGGATTACAGAATACAGATAGTCTGTCAGTGGAGACAACAGGTGTACCAGCACCGAAGTGATGCAAAGAAAAGATGCATGTTTTGTTTTTTTGTTTAAAAAAAACAAATAGAGATTTTACAAAACAAGTTACAAATACTACACCTACTAAAAATAGCATACTTGGAAAAGAGTAAGCATATTAAACATAATTTTATTGAAAGTTAAACTAATAAAATGCCTTTGAGAGATTTTAAACCAAACTCTTTATTTAATCTGCTAACCTGTTCTCGTAGGTTATTTACCTGCTTCTTTTGCCCTTTCCAAAATGGCGGCCCCGTTGAGATAAGCTGCTGGAATACGGAAAGCTCGCGAGATTAACAATGAAGCGACGTCAACTTCCACCATGTCGTCGGTGGTTCGTGTCTAGAGTCCAAGTTGATCTGGTGTGTATGAAAATAAAACATGTCTGCTCTGTTTCTGTAACAGCTTAGCTTCATGTCGACTGTTTTTGGCTCGTATGAAGGTTGTTCCTGAGCCAATAATAATCTGTTAGCAAGCTAACGGCTAAACAAGCTATAAACGTTAGCTTTCAGAGTTGCTGTTTTTGCAACTGTTATCGTGTTTATTATTAATGTTTCCAGCTGAAAATCAGTTCTACTCCAACATTAGAAATATTGTGTTATGGGAATCCAAACAAGATAAAGTGAGCTTCTGGTATTTTAGCCGCTGTAACCACAGAGACGAGAAAGGATTATCTGCTGTGTGTTTAGTTATACTCTGTTTATTGTTGTGTTTTCTGCCTTTTTAAATCTACTATATTCACAAAAATATCCCAGGTTTTTTCGTGAACACCTACGTTTTAGATTATCTGTGTTACAAAACCTTTCTCATCCAGCTTTATTTTTTAAATATTGACTGTCGATATAACATCCTGACATTACCCACCCCGGCCACAAGGTGGAGGGTTTTTAAAACAAGTGTGATGCTGTGAGTTTTTAGCTTTTATTTCTGCATCAACAGCAAACTGACCCTCCAGAATAAAAATAAAATCCATCCATCCATTTTCTGTACACCCTTCGTCCCTAATGGGGTCGGGAGGGTTACTGGTTCCTCTCCAGCTACGTTCCGGGCGAGAGGCGGGGTTCACTCTGGACAGGTCGCCAGTCTGCCGCAGGGCTAAAAATAAAATAGAAGCTAAAATATTTTGTAAATCTTCTTTTGTAAAAGTCGAGTTCATAGGAAGTCATATGGACTTAAAGTTTGATCACGATATTTTACGGTAATAATTTGATAATGATAACAGTGACGATAAAAACGTAACTATTTTTAGGTAGTTGGGTGCTCATACTCTCACAGGCACTGCTCTGGAAAAACATATTTAATGTTCCTTTGGGATCAATAAAATATTTTTGAATTGAATCACTATTTGTGATACACTTCTTTACGACACACAGAAGTTCAGTTAGTGTCACTAAGCTGCTCAAAGTAACTCAGTTTAATTACATTTTCAAATTAATAAGCATTTATTGATATTTTTACTGAGTAAACTGGAGAAAATATGTAAAGTAACAAACGGTCAGTTTGGGTGTTTTGAACATCATTAAATCAAAATTTCAATATACTATTAAATTTATTGGGATAAACGATGAGACAATGCTCGCCTCTAACTTAGTGTTTTATGGGTGAACTAAAAGCAGCGGTGTGTTTCCTCAGCCTGGCTCTGTCTGAGCCGTCATGAGGAAGAGGAGGAAGAGGACCGCTGTCCTGTCCGTCCTGTGACCCGGTTCCTCTGGATGGACCGTGTGGTTCTGCACTACCAGCCCGGCTCGGCGCTGCGCCTCTCCACCCTGCTGCAGCAGACCCAGAGGCTGCTGGAGCCGCTGGCCCTCCGGCCGCCGGCCGCCTTCAGGCCCTGGTTCCCCTGCGACTCAGCCCACCGCCGACCCATCAGACCGGCCAAACCGCCTCCCCGCATCGGCCCAGCAGGGGGCGTCCCCACAGAGAATCAGCCTGGGACTACTGACAGGACGCAGGACGTTCCCGCTCGTGTCCAACTCCGGGCACCACTGACGGAAAGAGAGGTCCCGGCAGTCCGGAGGTCCTGGAGCGTCTCCCGCCAGAGCCGAGTCCAGCTGCAGAGCCGCATGTCTCTGTCCTCACGTCTCCGTCGCCTGGTGTCCCTCCACCGGCTCCACCTGCGCCAGCGTGCCAAGTGGGTCATCACCCAGCAGAACTGCAGCAACCTGGAGGAGGTGAGCGGCTGCAGGGGCGGGGCTTCCACTGGACCTACTTCTTGTTTGTTCAGTTAGAGCAGGGGTCTCAAACTCCAGTCCTTGAGGGCCACAGTCCTGCAGTTTTTAGATGTGCCACAGGTACAAAACACTGAAATGGCTTAATTACCTCCACCTTGTGTAGATCAGTTCTCCAGAGCCTTAATTATTCTATTCAGGTGGTGCAGCAGAGGCACATCTAAAAGTTGCAGGACTGCGGCCGTCGAGGCCTGGAGTTTTTCGGCCCCTGAGTTAGAGGGAAACACACAAACCCTCCAGATGTTCTGAACACCTGGATGCTTCTTGTCCAGGTGGGACTGAGCTGACATCAGGGACTGTTAGGCTCCTCCCACTGCGCCGTAAATCTGTCCACTTTTCTCTTTTTGAAGATTTAATTTTTGAAAAATCTGGATGTTTTTCACCAGCTCACTCCTTGGGTTTGTTTAGGTGACATGAACCAACATCTGGTTGGGTAAAGGATTTTTACAGCTTCTGTTAATTTCAGGTCAACTCACACAGAGAATTATTAAAATAAGTCAATTTTTAAGATACTTTTTTATTAGTAATTTTGTCAGGAAATTTGAATTTGGAATAAAATGAAAAGAGAGATTTTATTTTTAACCCCTTCTGCTTTGGTGTCCTCCTGTCTGCCTGATCAAAAATGAAACCCAGCAGATCAGAACCAGAACTCTGGCTGGTTCGTTTCTGCTGGGATTCTGGATCTCTATCAGTTTTTTTCCGCTGAGTTCATCATTTTGGTCAGATTTCCGTCCACTCAGTGTTTTCCCGTCTCTGTTTCACCTTTGACCTTTGCTGAGTCAGGTGATCCTGAGGCCTTGTTCCTGGGTGATGCTGGACGGTTTTAGATAATAAAATAAAAACCAGTTTTGATCCGACCCGTCCGTGTTTCCCTGCAGTGATCGTCTCCAGGAAACATTTTCTGAAACTGATGATGAGCCTCGTCTTCCTTCGTCTGTCTGTCCCTCCAGGCGTGGCGCCGCCTGAGCCGCTGCGTCCGCCGCGCCGGGTTGCCGACCTGCAACGCCAACATCCAGCGGGAGCGGGCGGAGATCTGGGTGTTCTGTGACGTCCTGCACTGTGAGCAGGTGGGGCGCCACCTGAAGGACGAGCTGCGGCTGGCGGGTCGGATCCACCTGGACGTCCACCGGCTGGGGAACATCTTCAGCATGTAGACCGGGTCCGGCTGGACAGAACCACCCAAACAGGAGACAACTAGCGGCGTTGTTTAGCCCGGCATGCAAGGAAAAATAGGGACTCGTTTTAATATATATTTAGCTTGCTAAATGAATATTAGTTAGCAGGCTAAATGTGCTACATGTTTTGTTTCCAGGCTACATATTTAGAACAGGAAGTGACTCACTGTGACTTTTTTAGATGAATGAATGATGTGGTTAAAATAAAGAAAGACCCGCTTTTTTCTCTCTCCATGACCGGATCAATAACCCAGATTACTGCTGTTGGCTATTGACTGTTATTGCCTTTACACGGTCGGGTTCAGTGAGTTGTGCTGGAGTTTGAAGCAGAACCAGAGATGAAGGAGTGTGAACCGAACCGGCAGACGTCACTGACTGGGAGATTTTTATGGATCCATGAATTTTACCTGGATGAATCGATGTTTCTGCTGAATAAATCCCTGAATTCTGATCAGTTTTATTTCACTCCTTAAAAACCTGATAAACAGTTTTATCTCTGGCTGTCTTTGTTTCCTCCTGTATAAATATTTAAATATTTTTAGAGAATCTGTTTGTACTATTAATGAGTTAAGCTGAGATGTGGTTTTAGTCTTATGATTTCTTATGCATTTATTAATACACTTCTTAATGGTTGACTCCGTTATAAACAAAGCAGCTTGTTTTTCCATGAACAGCCTCTGCGGTGGCGGAAGCTGCACGCACAGCCCCGCATGATGTGCAGACAGTTTGTTCTGGAAAATCCGCAGCAGCAGTCACGTGATGCAGGAGTCTCCCAGTTTTCCTGACACAAATCACGCACACGCATCGGCTGTGGAAAGCCTGGGTTCAGTGAACACAGTAACCCCCCACTCCGCCTTTGTCTGACAGCCCTGCACGCTGCTTTAATATCTAGGTTAGCGGATGTGACGTCAGTGCCCAGCCCCCGTGACCAGTTTTAATCTGGTTTTTGTAACGTTTCATCGCAGCACATGCTGGATTAACAGTAGTAAAAAAAAAAAAGTAAAAAAAAAAAAAAAAAAATATATATATATATATATATATATATATATATATATATATATATATATATATGTATATATATATATATATATATACAATTATGACTGGTAATATTTCAACTTAAAACCCAGTTTGATCGTGATGCTAAGCTTCTCGACATCCTCGCCCATGCAGCTTTTATATTGAAGGTCTCGGCGGACTCGTTTGGTTCTGCTCAAATGTCTAATAGCAAAAATAAAGTTTCATGAAAAACCTGCGATCTAATTATATTTTTCATCTGCTACACGACAAGTTTCGTACCAGAAACTAATATTTTTAAAGGATTTGACGATGTGATCTATTTGGCTGCTTTTATTTTGACCGTTTATTCCGGAAGTGAGTGTTGCGACGAACTTGATGCCAGTTTGCTGTCGACAACCTGAACGGACACGGTCTTTCGATCTGCCAGCGTCTCCATCCTGAGGATTTTCGCAAAATTAACGGATTTTTTCGGTTCTGGGGAACCTGTGGAGGCGGTACCCATCATGGTGTTCGGAGTTCGATCTGCTGGACGGTTCGGTTGGTGAAAAAGGTAAAGAACTGAGAGCTGTTTTCCTCAGCTAGCACGGTTAGCTGCTGGTTTCCTGTTTCCTGGAGCGGTTCTGGTCGGGTTCCTGGTTCTGTCCTGATTCTGCTGCATCATAGAGCAGCTTTAGCTTCTAAATCCAGTTAACATCACGGCGACCTGCAGTAAAAACAGAAACCTCAACTTGTTTTTAGGTGAAGAACTTTAAAAAGCCGAAATGTGCCTTTAGAAACGGTGAGTTAATTTTTTCTGTTCATCACCGCAGATTCGTTACAAACTAAATATTTTATCAGTTTGAAATATTTTGAGTTAGTTATTATAATGTTGCTTTATAAGCAATTAATTTACGCATTTTTCTAAACGCCCCTATAAATGTATGTTTTGCATTAATATGGTCCGTTAAGTCGCATATTTAATAGCCTAAAATACACATAAGTTCATTGGAAGATCGTTTTAGAAATATACTTAAATATTTTTCAAAATGTCTTTTTACACACCATCAAAACAAATGTTAATGTATTTTTGAAACAGTGTTTAGAATTATTATTATTATTGTAATTCGAGACGAAATTAGATCATTTATTGTATTTTTATACTGTGTAAGTATATTTCCCATCCCTAAAATGTGCATTTTTTGTGCAGTTATTTGCAATAGGTTCCTTAGATAAGTTACATGTTCATCTATTCATTACCATATAAATATTAGTGACAAAATATTTGAGTTGCCAGTAATTAAAACTAATTTTTGATTAATTAAACATATTTAATTATCTTTATCTATTTAAACACACAAACATGGCATTTTGAATCAAGTTGATCAAAATCAGTTGAAATATAAAAACCTGATTTTGGTTGAGAGTTGATTAAAATTAATTTTTGCTCCAATAAGGGGAAGAGTGACAATTTCTCTGTTTACTTTCAAAGGCTTAAAGGAAAAATGACAAAAATGAAAGATTACTTCAACATACTGGAAGCTGTAATAACATATTTTATGGCATTTACATCAGTACAGCAAAAGTTATATAAATAAATATTGCATTAAGTCAAAAATGTCCAGGATGCAGCTGATAAAATCTACAAACCATAAACTAGAAATATTCAAATAAATTTCAGTGGTTTTTTTTCCTGCTGTTCATTTTGTTTTCCAAATTTATTACAAGACAATAATTAATAAAATGTTTAAATGGCTCAAATAAAACGTTCTAGTTCCTGAAAAAATACAAGTCAGGGGTCAGAGGTCAGCCTGTTTCCTCCTGCCGCCTGAAAACATAAATACAGCTGGAAAAACCTGGTTTTCCAATAAAGTATTCATGTTTTATTTTAAAAGAAAGTAATTAAAATGAACATTTATTTTTAGATTTAAAAACAAAGAAATCATTTTCTGGGTGATTTTATTTGAGTCATGAAAAGTTTTATTTTTCTGAATTTGGTCTTTTAGAACATAAAAAAAAATTTTAGCTGGAGAGGTTCAGAAAACATCAAAATATTTAAAATTTGATCATAAAAGTTTTATGAAAATGTTTTGATCCAACAGTCGAGTCGATGTTTGTCGAACCCCACAGACGTTTCTCCTAAATAAAATAACTTCCTCTAAACTGAGTGATTCACATGTTTCTACTTGTTTTCTATCAGCGACGCTGTGATGACTCAGCAAATGACGACCATGAATATTAATAAAACAACTGGAAAATATGAAACCCACTCAGTTTCCTAATTTCTGCCACAATCTGGCTTTTAATGACAGAAAAATAACTTTTATTTCTTTCCATGTATTAAGTTTGAGGAAGTTGTGAGTTTCTATGTTTTATCTTTTATCAAACTGATATTTTTCCACTGCTGAGAATCTGCTGAACCGTTTCAGACTGAAAACAGCTGAAACTTCAACGGCCAATCAGACGGGAGCAGGTCTTCCTGTCTTCTTCAGGTGTTTTGCGTCAGAGATTATAGAGGTTCTGGATCAGCAGGTCGTCATAAATCAGAATTGATGCGTTCAAAGAGTTGAGCAGCTAAACGACGTCCTGAGGAAACGCTGAGGCTGCAGCAGCAAAAAAACACAGACAGGAAGTGATTAGTCTGCTGAATCTGAGAGGGCTCTGATTGGATGACTGCAGCAGCCTGTATCCTCTAACCTTTAACCTGCAGCAGCCTGTAACCTTTAACCTGCAGCAGCCTGTAACCTTTAACCTGCAGCAGCCTGTAACCTTTAACCTGCAGCAGCCTGTAACCTTTAACCTGCAGCAGCCTGTAACCTTTAACCTGCAGCAGCCTGTAACCTCTAACCTTTAACCTGCAGCAGCCTGTAACCTCTAACCTTTAACCTGCAGCAGCCTGTAACCTTTAACCTGCAGCAGCCTGTAACCTCTAACCTTTAACCTGCAGCAGCCTGTAACCTTTAACCTGCAGCAGCCTGTAACCTTTAACCTTTAACCTGCAGCAGCCTGTAACCTTTAATCTGCAGCAGCCTGTAACCTTTAACCTGCAGCAGCCTGTAACCTTTAACCTTTAACCTGCAGCAGCCTGTAACCTTTAACCTTTAACCTGCAGCAGCCTGTAACCTTTAACCTGCAGCAGCCTGTAACCTATAACCTTTAACCTGCAGCAGCCTGTAACCTTTAACCTGCAGCAGCCTGTAACCTATAACCTTTAACCTGCAGCAGCCTGTAACGTGTAGTTTGTCCTCCAGCCTCCAGGTGGCGTCGTGTCCCCCTCAGATGTGTCGTGTGACCGCGGCCGGCCTCCAGCTGATGCAGCAGGAAGCTGCGTGTGTGACGGCGCGGCGGTGGGCGCAGCAGGAGGGATGACATGGAGAGCGGAGAGACGCGCGCGCAGCTGGAGACGCCATCTTTACTCTCTTCTTGCCTCTAGAAGCTCTCAGGACGTCACAGGAACGTATTTTTCTACCGTTTTCTACCCAGAGCTGATTTTTGCTTCGAGCTGTGAAGCCATATTGGACCGGCGCCGGGATGAGCTCCGAGGGCTTCCAGTACCGGGCGCTGTACGACTACAAGAAGGAGCGGGAGGAGGACATCGACCTGCGCGTCGGGGACATGCTGCTGGTCAGCAGGGGGGCGCTGCTGGCACTGGGCTGCGGCAGCGGAGACGAGGAGCGGCCGTCTGAGATCGGCTGGCTGCCGGGCTTCAACGAGACCACGCAGGTACCGGTTCTGACCCGCCACAACTCTGCCAGGGCCGGTTTCTCTGTCTGTGACCTTTAACCTTTGAGATGATGTCATCAGTGTTCAGTCTGAGACGACGTCATTAAAGACAATCAGTTTCCACTCAGTCCTTTGGGATTTTTCTGGACTCTGATGTTGCCATGACGATAAATTACTAACATTAACGCAGCTCATAACTATTCATACCCAAAGATTTCTGCATAACTTTATTTATTCTGGTGAAAAGAAAGAAATCTCTATCGGTCATAAAATCTAGAAAATTACACATTTTTTATTAGTTTCTAGTCAGACTGGGACTTTAACACATTTTAACAGTTAATCACATTTTTCTCTTTCTGTTCAACAGTTCCAGCGGGAACCTTTGTGTTTGATCGTTTCCGGTACGCCTGTAAATCTGACACTCGATAATAAACTTCACTGGGTGATAAATTGAAATATTACGGTTTTCCAGTAATATAATGGGAAAAAAATCTTTTTAATTCTAATGAACATTTAACTTTGGAACATTAAGATGTTTAAAATAATCCAAATTAAACAAACAAAACAAATGAAATAAATTATCTGTAAAACTCTAGACTTTTATCGTCCTGTTTTAGTCAAAAGAGAAAAACAATAATTAATCAAAATGGAAATTATTGAGCTTGTTATGTGATTTATTGATTTATGGATTATTGTGTTTAAACACATCCAGCTGCTTCTGCTCCTAAAATGACCTGATGGGGAAGTTTAGGATGAAATCCATCAGTGTCATATGTCTCATATCTGTTTGTTCCATAAATTAGCAGTAAAATGGATTTTGGGTTGGAACCGCTCAGTCAGGTTCTGGTTCTGGTTCTGGTTCTGGCAGGAGAAAGGCGACTTCCCAGGAACGTACGTGGAGTTTGTCGGCAGGAAGAGAATGTCCCCGCCCACGCCGAAGCCCCGCCCACCCAGACCGCCGTCCGCTGCGTCCGTGAGGACCGACTCAGAGTCAGAGGGTGAGTCCAATTTCCTGGTTCTGATTCTCTGTGAGGCCCGGTCCAATCAAACCTTCTGCAGCGATCCGGACCGTCCCAGCTGACGGAACACAACTCGACTGTTTTCTGCTGTCATCGGTGCAGCACAGGAAGTGTGTGGGTGTGTGTGTGTGTGTGTGTGTGTGTGTGTGTGTCGGTGTGTGTGTGTGTGCTTACTG
Organism: Gambusia affinis; assembly: GCF_019740435.1. Lineage (NCBI taxonomy): Eukaryota > Metazoa > Chordata > Actinopteri > Cyprinodontiformes > Poeciliidae > Gambusia > Gambusia affinis. The sequence goes on along the minus strand of NC_057870.1, from coordinate 31,667,835 downwards.
TCATCACCTGCCTGTTTCACAGAACTGCGGCTCTTCTTCCTCTGGTTTCCTCTCAGAAACAAACGTGTTGCAGGTTTTAGCTCTCTGCCTTTCAATGACCAGCAGCTGCATTTTGTTTCCATGGAGACGAGGAGAGCTTCGTCAGCCTCCTCCTCATATCTCCCAGGATCAGCAGCTCATTCAGACTCGTCGTTTTATCGATCCGCTCTGCCGGTTCATCTGGATCCGTTTGGTTCCTTCCGGGTCGTTTTAGCAGCAAAATGGTTTCATCCCCATAACTTCATTATTCAGTTCGATTCTGTTTCACTCGTCAGAAACTTTTCACTTTCTGAACATCCTAAGAGTTCTGGACATCGCTAACTGAACAGCTAGCATTAGCTAATGCTATGGCATTAGTGATAGCTATGCTAAGGCATTAGCTATGCTAAAGCATTAGCTATGCTAAGGCATTAGCTATGCTAAGGCATTAGCTATGCTAAGGCATTAGCTATGCCAAGGCATTAGCATTAGCTATGCTAAAGTATTAGCTATGTTAAAGTATTAGCATTAGCTATGTTAAAGCATTAGCATTAGCTATGTTAAAGCATTAGCATTAGCTATGTTAAAGCATTAGCATTAGCTATATTAAAGCATTAGCTGCAAACCCACAGAGGACTGATCAGAATCCTAACGGCTCATCAGCAGCTTCGGCTCGGCTTTACTAGCATCTGCTGCCTGAAAGTCGGAGATCTGGGTCCAGAACCGAGCCGCCAGAACCAGAACCTGGCTATGTTTGTGCAGAAGTTCTCTGTTAGAACTTTTTGGACCAGATGGCGCCTCTCATCTGGGTTCCAGAACCTCCATGTTTGACTCTGTGTTTGTTGCTCAGGTTTGGTTCTGCCGGACCTGCCGGACCAGTTCGGCCCTCCAGACACGGCGCCGCCACTCCTCAGCAGACTGATGGAGCTCATAGAGACCAAAGGTAGGCCCCAGCCGACCCGGTTCTGCTGCTCCACCGAGCCGGATCTCTCTGTGGAACTGTTCAGAACCAACAGAACCCAGTCTCTACTGGACCTTTCAGCGTCTGGTCATCAGATTGATATTGTGTGTCTCTGCAGGTTCTGACAGCCCGGTTCTGTACCGCAGCATGAGCGGAGGGGTTCTGGACACCAGGCAGCTGGCCGACACCGGTGAGGAACCAGAACCCGTCCTGCGGCCCGGCTGCGGTCCGCTCGGTTCCGTCTGACTGAGGTGTGTTTGTGTTCAGAGCCGGAGCAGCTGGACGTGCCGTCGCTGTGTGACGGGGTGGTCCGGTTCCTGCAGGACCTGCCCGGTCCGGTCCTGCCCGCCTCGCTGCAGGCCGACATGATCCACGCCGTCCAAGGTCAGCAGAATCAGAACCGGGCCGGCCGGCGCTCCTGTCAGTCAGGGGCTGGTGAAACGTTCTGACCCATTTTAATGTCCCTGGTTCTGTCCACAGAGGTCCGGGACCCGGAGGAGTGCGCGCAGGTTCTGCGAGGCGTGGCGAGCTCGCCGGCCTGCCCGGCCCAGTTCGGTCTGACCCTGCTCAGCGTGGTCCGGCACCTGGCCCGGCTCTGTCTGCACGGCACCAGGAACCAGCTGAGCCCGCGGGTTCTGGCCGAGAACTTCAGCCCGCTTCTGTTCAGGCAGCCTGCTGGGTCGGTACCTGAACCCAGAACCTTCCAGCAGGTCCTAACGGTACCGCTGGGTCTCACCGGGTCTCTGTTGTTCTGTCCAGGTCCGATTCCGCTCTGGATCCTCTGGTTCAGGTTCTGGAGGTTCTGATCACCAGCGAACTCAACATGACCCAAGCAGCACCAGGTAACTCCGCCTGATCCCGGTTCTGGTTCTGGTCCGGCTCACACTGGTCACTATAATCTGGGTTTTATTCAGCATCTTTTTCTCTTTCTTATTTCATAAACAAAGTTAAAGCAGTTTATCTGGGACTCGTCGCCCCCTGGCTGCAGCCGGCGGTGCTGCAGCTCAGACACAAACATGGCCGCCGGACGTTTTCTTCTTCTCTGGATGTCCGTTTAAACTTTGTTAAAGGCCAAAGTCTGGAGCTGCTTCAGGTTAGGGGACTGGACTCTCGGGAAGGTTCTGGTTCTGACGCCCGGCGCCGTTACACAAACATCCATGCTGTATTAATTACATTTAATCCTACAGATAATCTCTAAAATAATCCAATTTAATCCAGAGAAACCGATGAACAACAATCAATTCTGATTAAATGGAAATCAGATTTAATGTAATAAATTGTAATGAATCGATAATTACAATTCTTGTCAACTAATTTAGTAAATAATCAATAACTGGAGAATTCAGACTCTAAACAGACCAATTTACTGATTAATCAATGCTGTCGGTAAAAATTAAAGGATGACGGTCACCTGACCGCTGATGGCTTCCTGCCGCCACAGTTCACTTCCTCATCTGGGGACAGGAAGCAGCAGGAGTTCACTTCCTGTTTCAGCGCCACCTGTTGGTCTCTCTACTTCTGGTTCTGTCCAGATCAGCCGGACCGCTTCAGGTTCTGACCAACAGGTGGAGCTGCAGCTCCATCCAGCCGCTCAGGTGGAACCTCAGAGTGTGTTACTGCGTGTGTGTTACTGCGTGTGTGTTACTGTGTGTGTGTTACTGTGTTGGTATAAAACACCTTCGGGCCTGTTTGGGTAAAAAGGCAAGCTATTCCATATATAACTGTATAGGTGTTATAGGTGTGTGTCACACTGTGTGTGTGTGTGTGTGTGTGTGTGTGTGTGTGTGTGTGTGTGTGAGGGTTCTGCTCGTCCCTCGTTCAGTCGGTCAGACCACTAGCTGAATCGATGACATCATCCATCCCGGCGGTGACAGATGATGCTGCGGAGGAGGAGGGTGGGGGGCGTTGCCGTGGTGATATCCCTGCCTGCGTGTGATTGGCCGAGGCCGGCGGTGATGTCACACATCTCCAAGCTGCTGTGCCGATCTTTGAACAGAGGCAGAGATGGAGGCAGGCGGACGGAGGGGAAGCTTCAGCGCCGATGAACGGAGAGATGCTGCCTGGTTCTGACCTGCAGCTCAGCCGCTCACCCTGCTGCCAGAACCAGAACCAGAACCTGGAGGGGCTGACATCCGGGTGTCAGAGCTGAATCTGCAGAGGGGGGGTCGTTTTACCCGAGAGCCGTCATGGACCGGGAGCAGCGGGGCAGAACCCGGTCGGAACCGCTACTGGGCCGAGACCAGATCTTGTGCTACATTAACATGCAGAGACCAGGTAGGGGCTGCGGAGGGCGCTCTGATGGGTTCAGCTGGCTCCAATCAGGTGACGCAGCATCAGCACTGCCGTCGTCATGGTTACCGGCTCGTTTGGCTGATGTCATCATTTGATCAGGATTCCCAAAATAAACATTTCATCTGGTTTTTACAGCTTAAAGAAAGAATCAAACTTTTCACTGTTGCTCCAAAAAAAAGCCTTAAGACGCCCACTTCCTGTCTGACTTCCTGTCTGACTTCCTGTCTGACTTCTTCAAACTTGACCACAAAATCTGATTCTGGTGGAAAATGTCAAATTATTTTTAATGTTGGTGAATTTATCACCATTAAGCAGAAATGTTACAGTAACTAAAACTGGAATATTTTTATGTTTTACATTTCAAAGCGACAATTTGGTGACCAACAAAGCAGGACAACTAGCGTCCAGAATACTGTCCAGTTAGCGTCCAGAATACTGTCCAGTTAGTGTCCAGTTAGCTGTCCACTCAGCATCAAACCGACTTCAGAAAACCAGCCTCATGTCAACATCTGCTGACATCACACTCTGTTTCCTGGTTGATTTGCTCCAGATGTGTAGATAGAAACGCGACATTGCAACATTTTACAGTTTGCTCAGAATTGTCGTGAGAACTGGATGTTACCATGGTTACTAAGGCTTCAGGACCGAGGAAATGTCTCTGACTTTCTCCTCCAATCAGAGCTCAGATCTTCTTGATCAGGGGTCCCCAGACTCGGCCTCCTGCATGTTTTAGTGTCTCCTTGGTTTAACGCACCTGAATGTGATGATGGCTCGTTAGACGGCCTAAGAAGAACATCGACATGCTGAAAAGGTTGTTGGTGTCACCAGGGAGAGAATAAAACGTGCTGGATGCAATCGGCCCTCCAGGACTGAGATTGGTGACCCCTGATCTTGATGATCTGAGCAGAGACGATTTATCGCTGGTTACCATGGTTACTACTCAAAATAACTTCTGTAGAGATCTGAGCTTCAATTCCTGTCTCTAACCAACAACCTGGTTGAATAAAACGTGTGTGGACCAGTCAAAGTAAAGCAGTTTTTAGTGATCCAGCAGTCAGAACATCAGATGGAGATTTTCCTCTGGCTGTTTTTAGAGCAAACGAAATGTTTGTTTCAGAATGAGTTGTTCTAAAGTTCCCGGCACAAAGTGATTAAAGGATGAGTAAAAAAACCTCCAGCATCCTGAAGACAAATTTTATCTGCATGTTCAACTTCCTGCCACATGATCTGAGGTTTTATCTCTGATCACTCGTCAGCAGAAAACTGACTAAAACTGAACAGAAAGCAAAAGCTGCCTTTTCTCATTTCCAGAAACAAACCTGATAATGTTAGCTTCCCGGAGACGCTGCGATGCGTCGTCGGCCTCTTCCATCATTCTCATCGTTTTTCTTCTCCCTCTGCTGCAGCTCTGCCTCCCAAACCAGTGAAGGCCTCCACTGCTGCTCCCCCCTGCAGCTTCAACAACAGCATCTCCCTGCAGGACGCCGAGTGGTACTGGGGGGACATCTCCAGGTGAGACATACCTGTCCTCTGAGAGGGCGGGGGTCTGCAGAGACCCCAGGGTGACTGTCCGTCTGTCCATCTGTCTGTGCAGGGAGGAGGTGAACGAGAAGCTGAGAGACACCGCCGACGGCACCTTCCTGGTGCGGGACGCCTCCACCAAGATGCACGGAGATTACACCCTGACCCTCAGGTAACGACCCGTTACCTCCCACGCCCCGATACCCATCAAACCGACTGTTACCCCAACGTCTTTTCAGTCAGACGTTGTTTTTACCAGTCCAGTTTCAGGTTATTTTAACGCTCATGGAAACAGTTCTTCTGCATCAGGAGTTATTTTACAACTGAGCATCAAAAATGAGTTTAATTTGGGATTTTATTTTATTTATTTATAGTTCTCATCAGTTTTGTAAATGTAGTCAGAATCAGTTCTGAACTGGGGCGTTCAGGTCTTTATTCTCCGTCACGTTGCTGTTTTCTGGGGAATCTTCATTCTGAATGTTTAATATGTAACTTAGCCCCGCCCCCACAGTGAAGGGGTGGGGCCAGGAGAATCTGATGGGCGGGGGCTGGTATAGGGGGGCTTGGCAGATGGTTGCATTTTTTCTAAAAAAATAAATAAATAAAAGCAATTCACAACATTTTTTTTTTTACTTTAATTGTTTTAAAAAGTTACTGGCAAAAGATATTAAGACAGTTTTTTTTCTTTTTTGAGAAAAAGCTACCAAATAAACTACAGACTCATTAAAAAGGAAGATTAATAACAAATATAGTGACTTTTTGGAAAAAAACAACCAATAGGAAAATGAAGCTGCAGTAGCCACTGTTCCACCCAAAGAGGGCAGCACTGAGGTGGTTTTGGAATTTGCAGATCTGACCTTATGGACCCGTTCGGTTTATCTGCCTGAGACGACTCATGAAAACCCGAGAACAGCTTCTCATTTTTCTTCCCATCAGAACAAAATGTGCTGAAATATAAAAACAGTTTGGATTCTAACCAACTTCCTTTTTTATAGATTCTTTCCAAAACATCTTCAGATCCAAAGAGTCAGAATAATTTCCCAGAAGTTTATTATAACTGAGCTGAACTCATTTTCTCCCAGTTTGAAGCAAAGTTTAATAAATTCTGGTTGTCATTTACTTTCTGGAGTTTGTCTGATCTGATTTCGTCACCAGAAACCCGATCAGCTGCTGCTGCTCTGAACCCCATTCACAAGCATCTAGAGCAGGGGGGGGCAACTCCAGGCCTGGAGGTCCGGTCTGCTGCAACCTTTAGACGTTTCTCTACTTCAACACACCTGAGTCACATAATGAGGTCATTAGCAGAACTCCGGAGGGCCCGACCGGTTCTCCGGAGGGCCCGACTGCACTGAGGAGGAGATTCAGCTGTTGGATTCAGGTTGTTGGACCAGGGAGACTCTAAGAGCTGCAGGACACCGACCCTCCAGGACCAGGACTGACCACCTCTGATTTAGATGCTCCAGCAGAAGTGTCTGACTGATAAACCAACGGTCCAGAACGCTGCTGCTGGAGTCCTGACTAGAACCAGGCAGATAGAGACACCACCCTGTTCTACATTCCTTCACTGAGAGACTTTAAACTGCTAGTAGTTTGTAAATCACTGAACGGATTAAAGATCTGCTGCTGGATCAACCTGCTGGTTCTGGTTCTGATGCAGAACCAGAACCAACATTCAGCTTCTATGCATCATAAATCTGGAACAAACGTCCATAAAACTGTAGAAAAATGATTTGAAACATAACAAGTGAAACATCAATCTTCCCTCTGATGCTCCTGGAGAAATGTTTTGTTGCTTTTTAGTGTTTTTAGGATGTAAAACTCTGTTTTGTTGCTCAAACGTCAGATATGAATAAACTTGGCTGACTGATACGGCAGAGCGGTGGCGCCCCCTGCTGCTGGGACAGTAAACATTCTGGTTCTGCCTGCAGGAAGGGAGGCAACAACAAGCTGATCAAGATCTTCCATCGGGAGGGGAAGTACGGTTTCTCTGACCCGCTGACCTTCAGCTCGGTGGTGGAGCTCATCAACCACTACCGCCACGAGTCTCTGGCCCAGTACAACCCCAAGCTGGACGTCAAGCTGCTCTACCCGGTGTCCAAGCACCAGCAGGTAGGTGTCCCCACCCGCCCCGCAGCCTGCGGCGCCGCGGCCCCTCTGATTGGCCGGCCGTGTCGCCCCTCAGGACCAGGTGGTGAAGGAGGACAGCGTGGAGGCCGTGGGCAAGAAGCTGCACGAGTACCACCTGCAGTACCAGGAGAAGAACCGCGAGTACGACCGGCTGTACGAGGAGTACACCAGAACGTCGCAGGTACGCTCGGCAGGACGCCGCGCAGCCGGCGCTGAGGACGGTGTCTAACCCCTGTCCCCCCCCCAGGAGATCCAGATGAAGCGCACCGCCATCGAGGCCTTCAACGAGACCATCAAGATCTTCGAGGAACAGTGCCAGACGCAGGAGCGCTTCAGCAAGGAGTACATCGACAAGTTCCGCCGTGAGGGCAACGACAAGGAGATCCAGAGGTGGGCTGTTACCATGGCAACCACCTGCAGCACACACACACTGGAGGCTGGGTTGCTATGGCTACAGAATGAGCTGGAAGAACAGACCAGCTGATGAATTCAGTTAGAACGATTCGGTTCTAAACCTGCAGCTCAGAACCTGAAAAATATTCCTGCCATCGTATCAGTATCCATCGTTTCTTATAGGTAGTCCTGCCGTTGTTTTCTGTCCGCCGGTCTCTTTACGGTGACCGGTCTGTTTATGGTGACCCGTCTCTTTACGGTGACCCGTCTCTTTACGGTGACCGATCTCTTTACGGTGACCCGTCTCTTTACGGTGACCCGTCTGTTTACGGTGAATGTTTTCATCTCCAAAATATTTTCATCCCAACACCAGAGTCAGGTTAGTGTTACATGAAACTTATTGTACCAAAATAAAAGCCTGTAAACAGCCAATGATCAGCTGCAGGAAGGAACTGATGGTGTTGGGTTTTCAAAATAAAATACATTTCATGATATTTAAATTCATTTCAGGCTGTGATAATGGTTAGTATAAGTACACAATTATAATTTATGTTGCTTTAACATAAAAGACGAGAAAAAACATAATTATTTATCTTTCAGAGCATAAATCATAGAACTAGAATGAATAGATCAGTCCCACTGTCACCAATAACCCATCTAGAATTTCTTTCAGTATCGAGTACAGAAACATCTGTGGTTCTGACCAGTTGGTTCTGATCTGGTTGGGTTCTGGCCCAGTTGGTTCTGATCTGGTTGGGTTCTGGCCCAGTTGGTTCTGATCTGGTTGGGTTCTAACCCGATTGGGTTCTGACCCGGTTGGTTCTGACCCGGTTGGTTCTGATCTGGTTGGGTTCTGACCCGGTTGGTTCTGACCCGGTTGGGTTCTGGCCTGGTTGGTTCTGACCCGGTTGGGTTCTGGCCTGGTTGGTTCTGACCCGGTTGGGTTCTGGCCCAGTTGGTTCTGGCCCGGTTGGTTCTGACCAAGTTGGTTCTGACCAGGTTGGGTTCTAACCTGATTGGGTTCTGGCCCGGTTGGTTCTGGCCCGGTTGGTTCTGACCCGGTTGGTTCTGGCCCGGTTGGGTTCTGGCCCGGTTGGTTCTGACCCGGTTGGTTCTGGCCCGGTTGGGTTCTGGCCCGGTTGGTTCTGACCCGGTTGGGTTCTCTCTGAAGGATCATGGAGAACTACGACAAGCTGAAGTCTCGGATCAGCGAGATCGTGGACAGCAAGCGCCACCTGGAGGTGGACCTGAAGAAGCAGGCGGCCGACAACCGGGAGATCGACAAGAAGATGAACAGCATCAAACCGGACCTGATCCAGCTCCGCAAGACCCGGGACCAGTACCTGATGTAAGCCCCGCCCCCAGACAGGAAGCACCGGCGGCGGCAGGAAGTCGACTCTAACAGCCGTGTGTTTGTTCCAGGTGGCTGACCCAGAAAGGAGTCCGGCAGAGGAAGCTGAACGAGTGGCTGGACCCCGAGACCCCAGAGGAGTGAGTTCTGACCCGACCCGACCCGATTATTAGAGACGCTTTGACTCTTTTTAGGCCAGAGAAGAAGAATCAGAAACCAAGAGTTAGAGAGCGTGAAAAGACAGGAAACATTTGGGTCTAAAAACAGACGGACCACCTGGTCAGACATTAACAAGGTTACTGAAGATTGACAGAAATATCTTTAAAAACCAGATTGAAACTGAAGGTCAAAGGTCACACAGTTTCTCTAGGAGTTCAGAAGCTGAGAGGCTGTTAGCCAGATTGGTTGTAGCAACAGAAATATTAATGTCAGAAAAATGTTTTGATGAGACCGGAGTGGTGTTGGTGGCGTTTCCATGACGACCCGTCCTGCCGCTGTCCGCAGTGAGTACAGCACGGTGGAGGACGAGGAGGACCTTCCTCACCACGACGAGCGGCTGTGGCGTCTGGGGAACATGAACCGGCTGCAGGCTGAGGGCCTGCTGCGCGGCAAGCGGGACGGAACCTTCCTGGTCCGGGACAGCAGCAAGCCGGGCTGCTACGCCTGCTCCGTGGTGTAAGCCCCGCCCCCACCTGCTCACCCACCTGTGGGCTCCAGGCTCCCTCCCTCACCTGTTTCTCTCTCTCTCCCCCCTCAGGGTGGACGGCGAGGTCAAGCACTGCGTCATCAACAAGACCGGCACCGGCTTCGGGTTCGCCGAGCCGTACAACCTGTACGGGTCGCTGAAGGAGCTGGTTCTGCACTACCAGCACACATCGCTGGTCCAGCACAACGACTCGCTCAACGTCACGCTGGCCTTCCCCGTCTTCAGCCCGCAGCGCCGGTGACCTCTGACCTCCGACCCCAACACAGTGTCACGCTGGCCTACAGCTCACAGTGACCCCTGACCCTGTATGACCTCACTCAGGCCAACTTCCTGTCGGTCAGAACCGATCTCCTCTCTGCTGGGATCATACGGGAACCAATTAAAACCCAATAATCAATATCAGATATTCGTTGACCCGGGCTCAACACACTGGTGAAGCAAGATGGCCGCCCTGGACATTGTGACATCACTCTGCACTGCGGCTGGCGATTATTAGTCATCCAGTATTCTATCGATTATTCTCACCATTAATGGGTAATCCGGTAAATATTTGATGAGCTTCTGGTAAATTCGACCATAACAGCAGTATTAATATCAGATATCGGCCCAATTTTTCATATTTACGCTTCCCTACCGATACTTTTCTGTAGTTTAAAAAATGTAACCGTAACAATAATAGCAAAATTTTTAAGTTAACCCGGACAAAATTATACAAAAATCTGAAATTATATTTAATTTAATAATAAACCAGCAGCCTCACAAAGACCATAGGACAGTTTATAGGTTCATCTCCAGTAAGTTTAATGGATGAACTCATTTATAGCTTCTGTGTTAGCGACGGCAGTGTTCAGTGTTTCCACTCAGCTGCATGAATGCACCTGCCGCGCTCTTCACCGCCACCAGGCTAACGGCTGCTGGACTCCAGACATCCAGACAGTTAATCCAAGAAACAACAAAACCCCAGACATGATCATAAACCAATGAAATCCTGGAACAAAGTTAAAAATGGGACGTCATGCTGCTAGCATTAGCACTTAGCAACAACTCAGAGGAAGTGAGAGCGCTGAGCTGGAAGACGGTGCGCTAAATAACGAAACATAACCAAATCTCCAGGCACATAATTTACCCAGAGGGATTTTAATAATGTCAATTCTGTGGTTGGAGGAATCGTTTCAGCTGCGTTGCTATGGAGCCCAAACGGCCCGTCGGTCGATCCTCCAACCGGTTCTTCAGAAACCCGATCCATCAATCACCTCCCAGACCTAAAACAAAACCTTTCTAGCAATAAATCTGCCTGACGGCGCCCCCTCCTGGTGGCTGACCACCCTGGGGGACCATGTGATCCCGACCTTAACCCTTGACCCCAGCCTCCTCAGTCAGCAGAAGTCATGATGTCGGCCGTTGGGCGACTCGTCCAGAACTTTCCTGAACACTGTGAACGCGTCAGAACTCATCCCGTCCTACTTCCTGTTTGGTTCCAGGGTGAAACCCGACCTGGTCTGGTTGTGGTTCTGGTTCTGGTTCTGGAGAGAAATCAGGGAGAAAAGAAGAAAAGCACCAAAACCTCTGGAATCATTTCAGGACCAAACGTTTGTTTGGACTCCAAGGGAGTCGAGATATTTTTCCCTTCTGTGATTTTTGTTTTTGTTCCGGAGGAAAACCAGGTACAGAAGCTGAAACTGTGGCGTTACCGTGGTAACCGCCTCTGACAGCTTCGCTTCCAGGGGATTTTGAAATAACTTTTAAAACTGTTTGTTTTTTGTAAAAGGACGAAAGTCGTGCATGAAATGGGAACTTCTTCTTGTTTTTCTGTTTCCTGTCTGCTCTCCGGCGCCAGCGCTGATGATGATGATGATGATCATGAAGATGATGATGAAGATGATGATGATGATGATCATGATGATGAAGATGCGTCGAGCGAAGCAGAGCCACCAGAAACGTTTGGCTCATCATAACGTTGAACTCTGAAGTTGAAATCTTGAATCTGTTGAACTTTTATTTCTGGTTTCTGATCAAGTTAAGTCCAAGCTGCAGGTTTGCTTTAAAAATTAAGCTAAAAGGTCAGAGGTCAACTGCAGCCATGAGCTTTTATGTTTTATTTTGATCAGAGGAGAAATTAGAGCAACGAATAATTAGGATTGTTAAATAAAGAAAATCTTTTCTGCTCTTTTCATATTTATTCTGTTACTGTTTGTTTCTGTTTCTGAGAGCTAAAGGAGCAAACAGAACCTGGTCCGGTTCTGGTTCCGGTTCTGATCTTGTTCTGGCTCTGGTTCTGACCCAGATGTCTCTTCCTGCGTTTTGGAGTTGATGTTTTGATCAATAAACTCCAGGTTGTGGATTTTCTCTCTGACTTCCTGATCAGCTTCAGGTATCGCCATGGCAACGCCACACTAAGCTCACCTGCTGGTTTCCTCATCAGGTCGGCTTGATGGAGACAGAAAAATAAGACAAACCTATTGAACAAAAATTATTCAAAATATTTAAGTTTCTCTGTTTTTAACATTTTCAGCTTAAATTTATGATTTAGAAAAACCTGTTACCTTCTTATCAACCTGTTGCTGGTCCATCTCAGATCTGAGCATCAACTATTCAGGTTTGACATTTGAAGGTTTAAAATAGCCGATAATTATATTTGAAGCCAAAATAAACGACTCCTTCATGGGTCAGTGAACGTCCCGCGTTGCCATAGTGACAGTAAACCACAAAGAACCGTTAAACAGAACCGGACCGACGGACAGAGAAACAGATTAAAGAACCAGAGAAACGCGCCGTTTGACGCCCCCCAGCAGCCGCTTTTCCCCGGATCTTCTTTCTCCGACTGTCCGGGGAACCTTGACCCGGCTGGAGGCTCCAGACCCGGCGGCAGGATGAGTAGGAACCGAGCGATTCCCGGTGGGAAGGTTTACCGGCAGCTGTTCGACGCACAGGTGGGTCAAACCGAGTCTGGGTCAGAACCGGTCCGTTCGGATCCCTCCGATGTCTCAGTTGAGATCCAGGAGGACATTTCTGTCCCATCTGAGCTGCTGGAGAAACCCGCTGACCCTCATGTTCCAGGCGCAGCTGTCCAGATCCCTGCTGGCAGGACGCAGAGTCCAGAGGACAGGATGTCTGTCCCCGGTGGACAGCAAGACACCTGACAGCAGCAGGTGGACAGACACACACACACACTCAGGACAAACGTGTCCAGGTGTAACTCAGGGGCTGTTCTTCCACCAGCAGGTGGCAGCAGAGGTCTGATGAAGTCGATGGCTCCGCTGACGTCATCCGGCTTCCTGACCGTATGGGTCGGTACCAGCAGCTGATGGTTTGATATTTCTGAATGACATAAATCTGGTCTGCTTTCATCTTTGCTTTCCATGCGCAGCATGGAGGAACTATTCTTCACCTAACAGAGCGCCTCTTCATTTCAAACCTGCGGCTCCATCTCGGCATCTGGGCTATTACTGGAGTAAAAATGGCGACGTAATTAGAGAAAAACAGCAAAATGTCCAACTGACGAAAATCAGAGAGTAACTGAAGAAAACTGCAGTTTAGAGGCGGAGTGGGTTTCTGACCTGCTTCTGATTCTGGTTGCAATAATCCAGCGCAGCCATTGTTGCACATGGGATTATTGTGGCCTTCTAGAATGAAGTTTATTGAAAATTTCAAAGTAAAAGCCTCATCATTACTTACCTACTATCTACACATTAAAGTGCCAAATAAACAGGATTGTAATAGAATATTCTCAAGGTAGCGTCACCATGCTAGTAATAACCCACGCACTAAAAGTAGCATTTAAGCTAACTTTAGCAGGGCACTTCATCCCAATAATGCTCCTTGTGGAGCAGGACAGTGGATTAGCATTACCATTTTCCCTGAAATAAGAATTTTAGCTGTTTTTTAATTTAATTTATTACCTTTGTTTAGCTCACTGAATGGAGCAAGTCAAGCTAAGACAACAAGCTAGTGATGCCTCACATGCTGCTGACAACATTTAAGCTAACATTTGCATTTTTGGCTAATTTTAGCTTATACAACAACATTTATACTGAGTGGAGTAAGTCCCTGTTAGTCAACATGTGTGTGACTCTCCCTGCGCTATTCACCACAGTATAGCTTACTTTAGCATTGATGCTAATGTTTAGCATCAAAATGCTGGGTCCAACCAGGCCCCTTTAAATTTCTTCAGAAGTTTTCTAGTTATTTTTCAGCTCACAGATTAAAGGATGTGATGAAGAAAGAGAAACCAAACAGTGTTTCTGATTTCTGGTCGATTCTTTCAGCTTTCAATATTTTTGATCCATTTCTGTTCACAGTTTTAGATTAAAAACTGAGAAATGAATATTATCACCAGGAGTTGTGGAGTTTGATTAGTTTAACTGGTGCTGACGTCGTGGTTCTGATCCTCAGTCATTGACAGGTCCAGCTTCGGGATCATTGACAAACTGATGAAGAGGAGGAAGAAGAAGCATGATGAAGCTCTGAGGCAGCAGGAGGCGGAGCTGCACCACCTGTCCCAGGTAGATGCTTCATCACCATGACAACCACATGACTGGATGGAATAAATGATGGGGGAACTGATGGCGTCTCTCTGCCAGGTGTGTGAGCTGGAGGTGAGGTCCATCTGTGAGCAGCTGGTGTCCTCTCTGGGGGAGGTGGACCTCAGGTTGGACATCCTGAAGGACAGGATTGGACAGCAGCCTGTCGGTCTGCAGGTGTGAATACTGAGACACACTGAAGGACTCCTGTCCTCAAGAACATGTCCCACTGCAGCCTGTCTCACAGGAACCTGGTGTCCCCTGCTGGTCAAAGGCTGGGACCAGACTGGGTCCACTGGTCCATCACTGGTCCACCACTGGTCCACCACTGGTCCACCACTGGTCCATCACTGGTCCATCACTGGTCCACCACTGGTCCACCACTGGTCCATCACTGGTCCATCACTGGTCCACCACTGGTCCACCACTGGTCCATCACTGGTCCACCACTGGTCCATCATCTGGCTTCTTGTGTAGAGAAGCTGATTAATCTCAGCAGGTTCAGATGTTTGGATCAGGAAAAGGTTGGATTATTGTTGGTAATGTGTGTGTGTGTGTGTGTGTGTGTGTGTGTGCGTGTGTGTGTGTGTGTGTCTGTGTGTGTGTGCGTGTGTGTGTGTGTGTCAGTGCCTGCACAGCCTCTGGGAGGAGGCGGACGGGGAGATGAGGCAGAAGAAGAGCCGAGTCTCAGAAATGCAGCAGAAGCTGAAGAACTGTGACGATGGAAGGAGCCTGGAGGTCAGAGTTCACGGTTTCAGGTGATCAGTTCCTGTGTGACCTGCAGGTGAGACCTCCTCCACAAGGGGGAGCTAACGATACCCAGCTGCTGCCACTGTTTGTGCATTAAAAAGATAAAACATGTTGATGATGAATCAACTGGAGATTCAATAAAACAGATAAACAAGCAGAAAATAGAATAATTGATTTATAATTAATAAATGAAACAAATAAAAACATCCTCTGAACCGCCATGGTACCAATCCGACACCAACCGCTCTACGTCCCCCGGTCCATGTCCCTCAGCCCGGTCCATGTCCCTCAGCCCGGTCCATGTCCCTCAGCCCGGTCCATGTCCCTCAGCCCGGTCTTTTGTCTTGTTTTGGAGTTTGTGCAGCAGCAGCTGGAACCTTCTGGGTGGAGCTCCTCCACCTCCACCAACAGGAATGTCCACCTGAAACCAGTCAGGATTTTGCTGACTGGACATTCAGTCAGACCATCAGGTTGTTGTTTGATGCTGATGGAAGATTCTTCTTCTTCTTCTTCTTCTTCCAATCCGTCTGCAGATCAAAAAGATTCTGAAGAAGCAGCTCCACCGCCTGGAGCAGATCGGCTTCCTGTCTCCACCCGACGTCCACCGTCTGATCCACTCCAAGGCCATGGTAACGTCTGCATGTCCCCACATGTCCCCTCTGACTTCATCATCACACTCCTCTTCTTCCTCCTCCAGATGTTGAACCAGTCTCTGCTGGCCAACCGGCGCAGCTCGGCCCGGCTGGTTCTGCTGCTGCAGGACCAGAACCTCCAGCAGGAGTTGGTGCTCCGTCTGCACTGGGAGGAGAGTCTGGACCGCTGGAGGAAAGGCCGGGTGGAGGAGATGCTGGAGGCGCTGAGGTAGGGGGAGGTCCGAAAGCCCGGCGGGTCCAGAGACGATCAGAACCAGCTGCTGCAGGGCTTTAACTGGGTTTTATTAACAGATGATAAGAAGATCCACTGGTCAGAACCGGTCTGGGTTCTGTTCCTGCTGCGGTCAGAACTAATTGTTGTCCTGATTCTGGTTCTGATCTGAAGCATTTTTGGTCAGAACCAGTTGTACTCCTGGTTCTGTCTCTGGTTCTGGTTCCAGAACCGTGTGCAGCAGCAGGGACGGGGAGAAGGATATGTTCTCGGATCAGATCAAACAGAACCAAGAGGTTCTGGTCCAGCAGCGCTCCGAGGTCATCTACAAGATCTGGTACCAAGCTGCTTCCTGTCTCTGAGCACAGGCTCCGCCCCCTGCTCTCTGCACCAATCACCTTCCTTCCCTCCATGTTCCAGCTCTCTGGTCCCGCCCACCTGCTCCTTAGCTCTGGCTTCTAATTGGTTCAACGAGCTGACGGCCGTCAACCAGCAGATTGGTGGGTTGGGAACACGTCCAGCGTCCGTCCTCCTGTCCGTCCTCCTGTCCGTCCTCCTGTCCGTCCTCCTGTCTGTCCTCATGTCCTTCCTCCTGTCCGTCCTCATGTCCGTCCTCATGTCCGTCCTCCTGTCCGTCCTCATGTCCGTCCTCCTGTCCGTCCTCCTGTCTCCAGCTGGTCTCCATGCCAACATGCGAGAACAGCTGCAGAGGTTTTATGAAGACACCTGGCAGCGTCACCGGGCCGAGGCGCAGCGCTCCCAGGTGAGATCTGACCGACCAGAACCAGAACTCCAACAGGACCTTCCAGAAGTTCCTGCTGTCAATTAAAGCCGTCTTCCTGCAGGAGGCGCTGTCGACGCTGCAGCTGTCCGACCAGCAGCTGGAGGAGATCGCGTCCTCTCAGCTCCTCCCTCTGATTGGACAACGCCAGAGAGACGACGAAGAGCGATTGGCTATTTTAGACGTTGGTCACATGAACCTTCCCTCTGTCTGTCCCCGTGTCTGTCCACCTGTCCTCTAGCTGTCCCTTGTCCTCAGGAGTGCAGTGACTGCATGGAGCGCCATGTCCTCGGGGTCAGCAGGTGGGTGTCTGAGGTGATGCGCGCCGTAGCGTTGCTATGGGAGACGCACTGCCGGCGGGTGAAGAGGAGAGAAGAAGAGCTGGAGGGACAGGGCCAGCTGGTGAAGCAGACGCAGCAGCAGCTAGTGGAGGTGAGTCCTCTGACCTCTGACCCCCGACCTGTGAGGGCTGGGGGTCATGGGCGTCCTCCCATGATGCTTTGCTGTTTCCCAGAGGATGATGGTTCCTGTGGACACCGTGTTGGCGGCGCTGCGTCAGGAGAGCAGACAGGAAGTTCTGGACATGTGTCTGGACCAAGCTCTGGAGCAGCTGAAGGACATCCAGGACAGGTAGGACAGATGTCTGTCTGTCTGTCTGTCTGTCTGTCTGTCTGTCTGTCTGTCTGTCTGTCTGTCTGACTGTCTGTCTGTCTCTGTCCAGCTGCAGGCCGTGTCTGTCCCAGCGGTGGGACCTCCTGGACCAGCTCCCCGCCGCCCTCATGGAGGAGTTGTTCTCCTACAGTAACGCCGTCAGCTCCTTCTTCAGACTCAGCCATCGACGCAGACCGGTAACCATGGAAACTCACGGGTGACATCGAGGCCGGTTTCTCTCACTGACCTGCTCTCATGGCCTTTTCCTCCTCAGAGTCTAGCGGACTTGCCCAGCGTCTCGCTGTCGTCCATCAGAACCGGATTGGACCAGGGTCAGTCTGACTGGGCCGGCTGTGACTTTGACTGGTCCGTTCCCGCCTCACCTCGTCTCCGTCTTTCCAGAATCTTCCTCCCAGTCGGAGATGTTCCACCCGAGAAGCGATTCGATCAGCAGAGAAGCCGGTTACTCCTTCAGCAGCCTCAGGTTCCTGAGCGAGGTGAAGCTGATTGGCTGCTCAGCTCAGTGACATCAGCAACTCTGACGCACCTGTAAGCTGTGTGTGTGTGTGTGTGTGTGTGTGTGCAGGCAGGGTCCTCGCTGAACCAACTTTACGACAGCAGCAGCACCACCTTTACATCGTCAGCGGGAGTGGTCTACAACGGCCCCGCCTTCAGATGCCCCGCCCCCGACCTGCCTGACTTCATCCAGGAAACATACCTGAGCGTGTTTCCTGTGGAGCTCCTCAGCCACACCCTGACCAGGTGGACGTCCGTCTGTCCACTCATGTCCTCTCAGGGACAAGCTGTCTCACCCTGTCCGTCTGATCGTCCAGGACCCGGATTCTGGTTCTGGACCACATCGAGCAGATCTTCAAAGACCTTCTCGGCACACACACACACACACATGGTACGGACACACACACACACACACACACACACAGCACACACACACACACTGACACACAGCACACACACACACACACACACACACACAGCTCGGTACACACACACAGTACACACACACACACACAGTACACACACACACTACACACACACACACAGTACACACACAGTACACACACACAGTACACACACACACACACACACACACACACACACACAGTACACACACACACACACACACACACACACAGTACACACACACACACACACACACACAGTACACACACACACACACACACACACACAGTACACACACACACACACACACACACACACACACACACACACACAGTACACACACACATGGTGTGGCTTACACCAACATTCTGAGTAACATTAACATAATCTAATCAATAAGGTAATAATAGTCCAAATTAACTGAAAAACAAATTTCTGCACTGTAAATTAATCCTAAATAATCCTAATTAATCCTAATTAATCCTAACTGTGTGGTTTCCCAAAATTGTCCTGATATCACAGTAACACCTTAAACCTGTTTAATTCAGAGTAAAAGTATTTGTTAAACTTCTGAGTATCTGATCATAACAGCTGATTTAATAATCTAAATGTGCCAAAAGTATAAAAGTTATGAGAACATTCTGGTATTGTAAATAATATTAGCAGAATATTTATAGAAATAAGGAGTTAGATCTGCAGGCTGGTTCTAGAACAAATTCACCACGAGGGTCAGGATGGTCTGTTTATGGCAGCTCTTAAAGAACCAAACAAAAACAGATTCATATTTCATCATTTCATATAATAAAGAGCCAAAGAGCCACTTCTGTCTCCAGAGGTCCAGCAGCTAAAAGTTCAGCAGTAAAATGTTTAATTCATTGTTGAATTAAAAAAAATCCACCAGTGACTTTTAACAACAAATATTTATTTAGTTTCATTTCTGCGGTTCCCCTCAGGGCCCCTGTAGATCCGCCCCTGGGCTGCAGGTCTGGAACATTTTGGTTAGCATGATTTTCTTTATTGATAGGTGGTCAGGGTTAAAATAATAGTGAACTTTAAATGACCACTGAACAATGAATTCATAAAATATATCAATATTTGTAAATAAAACTTAATACAGAACCTAAAGAACCTACAGAACCTAAAGAACCAGGGTCTTTTCTGTCGTGTTTTGAGTTTCTCTGAGTCTCCCCTGGATTAGTTCCCAGGTGTGTCTTGTTCCCTGATCACCTCCCGTGTATTTAGCGTCTCTGTCGGGTTCTCGTCTCATTTGGCGTCTGTCAGTCCGTTTGTCCGTCAGTCCGTTCATGTTCTCTGCTGTTACCTCTGTTGAGCCTCAGTTTCCGCCCAGCAGTGCTGCCAGGTATTTGGACTTGTTCTATCATTGTTTTGCTCTGTTTTCATGGATTTTACTATTCATTAAAACCATCGTTACTCATTTTCAACCTGGATCCACTTCGTCTGCCTCACCAGCTCACATCGGTTCATGACATCTTCATCCTCAATCATCTCTTGAGACTGATAGTAACAGAACATTTTATTATTTAGTTGCTTATTGTGCTTTTAGTCGACTGTTATGGTTTGATTATTTGCTTATTTAATAATAATATCAGCCAAATAAAAGGCCATTTAAAGAACAAATCATAGTAATAGAAACGATAGATGAAATATTTTCTACTTTGGTTCTTTAGATTCTTTAGGTTCTTTAGGTTCTTTAGGTTCTACGGTTCCTCTCTTCTAAGGACATGGAATCGGGTCGAGGACGTTTTAACAAGAACCGGGTTGCTAGCGGTTCACCGCGGCTGCGCAGTGTCCGTCTCTAGGCAACGGTGACGTTCAGCGTCGGTCCGCAGCGTTCTGGGGTCCTTTAGCTCCTGATTTAGCTGACCTTAATACTTCCTGTGTTTTATTTTGGTCATTATTGTTAAACTTCGTGTTGATGTGTGTTATAGGCGTTTCTATCGTTCCCCGTATCGGTTCAATACGGGACGGGTGGCAACCATAAAGGCTACACTAGCTTGTTAGTTGACTTCAACTGAGTGTGTCTGTGTGTGTGTGTGTGTGTGTGTGTGTGTGTGTGTGTGTGTGTGTAGTTGAGCTGCAGCTCCACCGGCAGCATGTAGACACTTTCTCTGAGGAAATCTCGAACATCCTGACCTCCTGTAGGAGAGAGCTCCACGATCTCCAGGCCTCCATCCAGAAGAAGAACCTGGAGCTGTTTGACCTTTTGACCTCCCATAAGGGGACGCTCCAGGAGCTGCAGACCTCCATACAGAGAGACAACCAGATCGTCCTCCAGGTGCCGTTCAGGAAACGGTAAGCCCTGACCCGCCGTCCGCCGCCGACCTGCAGCCGGAGTCTCTGATCTGCCCTGTGTGTGTCAGGCTGGACGACTTTGGCGCCACCTTGCAGGAGCAACTGGACCGGCACGCCGAGGACACCCTGCGGTGCCAGACCAACTTCAAGCGGATGATCCGCGGCCTCCTGGAGGATGCCAGGAAGAGAGCCATAGAGCTGCAGAAGTCCTTCAGGTAGCTTCAGCTTCAGCTTCAGCTCAGGCAGCAGGAGGACCTTCATCCTCCTCCTCTTCCTCCTGCAGGACGTTCAAAGACGGAGGAGACTTCGCTCCCCAGGAGGTGAAGGTGTTTCAGAAGAAGATGAAGGAGGAAATCAAGCGGATCGGTTCCACTGAGGACTCCATCTTCTCTGAGCTGGAGGTGTTTGAGTCCAAGAGTCTGCTGCAGGTGTGTCCATGTCCTGAGGGAACACGTGTCCCTGCAGCCGGTCCTCACGTGTCCCTGCAGCCGGTCCTCCCGTGTCCCTGCAGCCGGTCCTACCGTGTCCCTGCAGCCGGTCCTACCGTGTCCCTGCAGCCGGTCCTCCCGTGTCCCTGCAGCCGGTCCTCACGTGTCCCTGCAGCCGGTCCTCACGTGTCCCTGCAGCCGGTCCTCACGTGTCCCTGCAGCCGGTCCTCACGAGTCCCTGCAGCCGGTCCTGCCGTGTCCCTGCAGCCGGTCCTCACGTGTCCCTGCAGCCGGTCCTCCCGTGTCCCTGCAGCCGGTCCTCCCGTGTCCCTGCAGCCGGTCCTCCCGTGTCCCTGCAGCCGGTCCTCACGTGTCCCTGCAGCCGGTCCTCCCGTGTCCCTGCAGCCGGTCCTCCCGTGTCCCTGCAGCCGGTCCTCACGTGTCCCTGCAGCCGGTCCTCACGAGTCCAACCCTCTCTGTCCCTCTGCAGCTCCGCAAGGTGCTGGCTCCCCTGGACGACAAGTTCTCCTCCCTGCAGGCGGAGGTGAAGTTCACTGAGGAGATCCAGAAGATCATCAGCAGGACACAGATCCAGATCAAGGCTGAGGTGGCTGTCCTCTGACCCCTGACCTCTGACCCCTGACCTCTATCCTCTGACCCCTGACCTCTGTCCTGTCTGTCCCTGTCACCCCGTCTCCACGTCCTGCAGGCGGCCAGCAGCAACCTGCAGCAGACGAGGCTCAGCGGTCGGCTGCAGGAGCTGAGGGAGATGACGACCGACCTCCAGGTACGGCTGACCCCCGGGGGCCGGGGCCCTCCCAGATCCCCCTGAAGCTCCGCCCCTGCCCTGGGGCCCCCGGGGCCCATAGTGTTTGGCTGCTGCTGTGATCAGGTCTCACTGTTGGCCTGTTTTTGTAGATATAAGGGAAACAGTTTGTGTCATAACCTTGGAGTTTCTATGATATTTTAGTTTTCAGTTTAAAAGCTCTTTAACTTTTGGGTGTCCAAACTTTTTGTCTCATGGGCCAAAATAGTCGAGTCAAAAATACCGATAGGCCAGGACAAAATAAAAATAAATTTATAAAAACACAAGCAAATAAAATAATCCGATTTTGTTTCTGTTTGTTTTTGTTATTCATCATAAATCCAAAGGATTTTAAACATTTTCTGTTTTAAAAAAAAGCTTCTAGTTTTCTGGTTCTTTTCAGCTCAGCTGAATGTTTTAAACAAATAATTTAAATATGGAATATTTAACTTTTTATATTTTTAATATTTTAGCTGCTAACTGCAGCCAAACCAACATGTAGTTTCATCACATTAGTTTCTGCCTCTTCTCTGTGTTTTGTCTTTTGAACCAGACAGTTTGGCCACGATGTTTTCTGACGTTACGTTACGAAACTCACCTGACTCATCAGCTCAGACCGCTGCGCCTCAAGCTGCACATTTTTTGCTATCAGCTAAATTAGTGCAGAATTTTTGTTGTTAGGAAATTATTTTAAAAAATGTTAAAATATAATTTTTTTCTTGGTCTTTACTCTGGCACCCTTAGACTCCTGGCGCCCTGAGCATCTGCCTTTACGGCTCCAACATGGTGGAGACCTGCTGCTGGTTCTGGTTGATTCTGCCTCCCGTCTCTCTCTCCAGGCGTCTCCGGATCAGATCTGCTCTTCGTTCTGGTCGGTGAAGGAGGAGATAAAGTCGCGCTTCAGTTACCTGGGTTACAACCAGGTAACTTCAGCTCTGCAGCCCGAAGAGGCAGAAAGAAACACAAATGTCACACATTCTGTTATATTATCTATGTGTTTAGATAAATATCTATATTAGAACATTTGTTGTAATTTTTCTAAACTCCCCATATTTCCTCTCTTTCTTTGAATTGAAGCAACAAAAAACAAAGAATTTAATTTATAGTTTTATTCTTCTGTGGAAAAGAAAATGATATAAAATTAAAAGAACAGATTTGTGGCCCTTGAGGGGCATTCAGAGATTTTTGGCCGATCTCTGAATGTCCTAAATCTGGTTCTGCTGGTGGAAACGGATCCGATGTTAGAATCCAGTTTATACTGAAGCCAGGCCTTTGAAAAAATTCAGAATTTAAAATTCTAAAACGGAAAATGCAACACAAAGTATTCATTCAGGTTTAGGGTCGTGGGGTCAGCAGCTTCAGAAGGGAGGCCCAGTCTTCCCTCTCCAGTCTCTTCTTCCAGCTCCTCCAGGAATCCCAAGGCGTTCCCAGGAATCCCAAGGCGTTCCCAGGAATCCCAAGGCGTTCCCAGGAATCCCAAGGCGTTCCCAGGCCAGCAGAGAGACATCGTCCCTCCAGTGTGTTCTGGGTTTCCCCTCCTCCTGGTGGGACATGAACTCCTCACCAGGGAGGCGTCCAGGAGGCATCCTGACCAGATGCTCCTCAACTGGCTCCTCTCGATGTGAAGGAGCAGCAGCTCTACTCTGAGTCCCTCCTGGATGACTGAGCTTCTCTCTCTAAGGGAGAGCCCAGACACCCTGCGGAAAAAACCCATTTCGGCCGCTTGTATCTGCGATCTGGTTCTTTCGGTCATGACCCAAAGCTCATGACGCTTTTTGACTCAGCTCTCTCCTTTCGTTCATCAGCCCAGGTCTTTAGTTCATCATTCAGCCTCCTCAGTATTTAAGCTTCTCTTTTTCAGTAATTACTGGCCAGATTCTCCCGTGTTTTCCTCGTGTTGGATTTTTGTTTTTTGTTTTTTCCGTGGCTCCCTTTGATTTTTGTACGTTTGTTTTCCACATTCGTTCATGAAATCTTCAGATTGAGTGGCCGCTTCTGTCGCTGGCATTTGGTCCATTAACACATCATGACAGTTTCATCTGGAATAAAACCAACAGCCGTAAAACACGGTGGTGGGGTGTGATGCTCTGGGACTGCTTTACAGTGATTAACGGAACCATGAATTCTGACTGACCCAAACTGCAGACTGACGTTATGAAATCTTTCTGAGTGGCCTAGTCAAAGTCTTGTATCTCAACTTGCTGCTGCAGGAGTGTGAACAGGAAAACCCTGCAGTCTGCCTGAATTAGATCCGTCCTTTAGGGCAGAGTGGTCAAGTGTGTGTGTGTGTGTGTGTGTGTGTGTGTGTGTTCAGGACTCGGTGCTGCAGGACAGTTTAGTTCTGTCCAGAACCAAGGTCCGAGGCGCCGGCCTGCGCCGCAGCCGGTCCACTCCGGACCTGCGTGAAGAAACAACCGTCAGGTTTGTAGAGCAGCTGAAGCTCCGCCTCCGCAGCTTCACACACGTCTTGACTCTTCTCCTCCCGAACCCGGCAGGTTCTCCTTCCTCCAGGACCAGAAATCAAAAACGGCAGAAGGTGAGCAGCAATCGGCGCCCCCTGCTGGAGCGTTTAGGATCAGCCGTTTGGGTCTCTGGTGAGACGCTGAGCAGCTCAGGAGTTTTATGGCAGTAAAACCGTTTCTGTGTGCAGACCTGAGCTCCGCCACGCAGCAGAAGAGCAGCAACTCGACCCGCAAACAGAGGTACAAACCCACCGACCCAACGGGCCACAGCAGAACCCCCTGGTTCTGATGGAACCAGAGACCCATCCGTCCGTTTTTAAGGGAAAGTAGCAAATATTTTCCACAGTAAGAACTTTATATTTGCTGTCAGACTAGAAGCCTTTCAGAACGGAGCTGATGAGGCTTCATGAAGTGAACATGAAGATTTCACTACATCCAGTTTGAGGGAGATTAAAATCTTATTGAGGTCGAAGTTTTACAATCATCTTCATCTTGTGGTTTTCAAATTGATAATCAAATCAAATCAAAACAAAATGCTGGACCTGAGAACCAAAAAATAATTTCTAGTAATTAAAAATTTCTTTGAACTGAAATTACAATTTTTATAACTTGCAAAGCAGAAAGATTTGTTTCTTCCAGATCCAGAAAACTGGAGTCACTATAATTACTGACCCATTTGGTTTTCTAATATTACTGTGTAAACAGAACCAGCCACCCAGGCGGTTCTGGTCTTCAGGTTCTGTTTGGTTCTGCTGTTTGTGTCTCAGTCTGAGGAGGAGCTCCAGGTCCACCAGAACAGAAGCCTTCACCGACATGAGGACCAAGAGGAAGTATCAGATTTTTGGAATCAAACCAGAACCGGAGCTGAGCTCACAGTAAGTCTGAATATTTCCCATCCCGTTCCACCGGGTCAGCGCTCCGAGGTTCTGGAACGTTTTCATCTCAGTTTCTTCTGAATAACTGAAGAAAAAAATCCTGTTGAGTTCAGGCTCCTCCCAGAATTTAGTCATTAACCGTTACGCTAACCTCAGAGAGCTAAGCTGTCTACGGCAGTAAAGATGGCCGCCTGGCTGTGCAGACGGTCAGCAGACGGTCAACAGACGGTCAGCAGACGGTCAACAGACGGTCAGCAGACGGTCTGTAGACGGTCAACAGACGGCCAGCAGACGGTCAACAGACGGTCTGTAGACGGTCAACAGACGGCCAGCAGACGGCCAGCAGACGGTCAGCAGACGGTCAGCAGACGGTCAACAGACGGTCAGCAGACGGTCAACAGACGGTCAGCAGACGGTCAGCAGACGGTCAACAGACGGTCAGCAAATGAAGGACGCTGATGACCACTGATAACTGATTGGTTGTTTTTAGGGTCAACCAGTCGTATTTGGGTCGGATTCTGTGGTTGTAGCTCCAGGGAACTTTTCTGGAAAAGCTTCAGCCACATTTTTAGCTGTCCAGAGCTCAACAGCGCCCCCTGCAGTCATTTTCCAGACCCAACTCGTCCAGAACGGACCGGTAGAGTTAAACCCGACTCCGAATCATTGTCTCCGTGTTGCTCGTCCTCTCCCAGGTCCTTCGCCACGGCGCTGAACACCATCTTGTGGTGGTCCAACGACACCGTGCTGGAAGCTGCCAGGGTAACGATCAGACCCTCAGAACCTCCGGCTCGGTCCGATCTGGCCCGTGACCTGCGTGTCCTCCCCTTCAGGTTTTCTACAGCGCCAAGCGCGTCTCCACCTTCAGCCTGGTGCCCGAGTCGGCCGACATATGGGTGGAGGGCATACAGAAGAGGCTGCTGGGATACCAGGAGCAGGGCAAGAAGTTCCTGATGTCGAGCAAAGACGGTACGATGTCTGGTCACTGTTGGACTCTACCTGTCCAGGTCTCACCTGTCCTCACCTGTCCTCCTGTCCCAGAGGTGCTGAAGCAGCTGTCCGTGTTCAGGGAGCTGCTGGACTTCCTGCCTCAGGTCCTGACCAGCCATCATGTAGTCCAGCAGGCGGCGTGTCTTACAGAGGAGGTGGGCGTGGTCAGAAAGAGGCTGGAGGAGGAGCTGGCAGCCGGCAAGGAGCAGAAGGTGAGACGTTCAGAGTCTCTGGTCCACCTGGACGGACGGAGGTCCCTGAAACTGCTGTCCGTCCACAGATGTCCAACCTGGGCCGGCTGCGGGTCTCCCTCAAGGAGGACGAGCTGCAGACGCTGGAGAGCAGGGAGGAGCGCCGGCAGCAGCAGCTACACGACGCCATCCTCAAGACACACCTGGAGCTGCAGGTAGGAGGGGGTGGAGCCAGAGAGGCTGCCCCACCTGCAGCCCAACGCTCACTGTGTGTGTGATGCAGGAGTGTGTGAGAGGGAGAGCCGAGCAGTTTGTGACGTCGCTGGCATCTCTGACGGAGAAGCTGCTGCACCTGCTGGACGAGGTGCTGCCGGTCACAGGTAACCCTCACTCACCTGGAACCAGTCCACTCACCTGGAACCAGTTTGTTCACCTGGAACCAGTCCGTTCACCTGGAACCAGTCCACTCACCTGGAACCAGTCCACTCACCTGGAACCAGTCCACTCACCTGGAACCAGTCCGTTCACCTGGAACCAGTCCACTCACCTGGAACCAGTCCACTCACCTGGAACCAGTCCACTCACCTGGAACCAGTCCACTCACCTGGAACCAGTTTGTTCACCTGGAACCAGTCCGTTCACCTGGAACCAGTCCACTCACCTGGAACCAGTCCACTCACATGTTGTTCCTGTGTGCTGACAGAGGGTTTTACTGGTTTTTAGTGGTTTTGTCGGGTTTCTGATGGATCTGTTCTTGCAGAAACGGATCCATTGAAGCCGCCTGGAGCTGAATCCTCAGAGGCAGATGAAACAGGAAGTGAGCCGATCAAAAGCTGGTAAGGCGACACTCCTGATAATTCAGACTGAACGGCGTTCCCCAGTAAACTCTGGGCTCGTGTGTGTGTGTGTGTGTTTAAGGACATGGCCAGGTATCACTCACCTGTTCCCAATGACTAGTGAGTCAGCAAAATCTCCCGTTACCATGACAACAGCACCCATCAGTACAACGAGGAGCAGCCAGAAACATGAGGCGGTCATTGAGCGCAGAGACGCTGCGTTAAAGGTGGACACACACAAACACACACGCACACACACATGCAGTAAGCACTGACTGTGTGTGTGTGTGTGTGTGTGTGTGTGCGCGCCAGGGGTTTGAGCAGCTGATCCACTCGGAGGTGTCGCGTTCTGAAGCCGACAGACGGAACCAGCTGAGCGAGCAGCAGAACTGGACCTCCTACTGGGCCCAGCAGGTCTTCGCTCTGAGACAGACCCAGATGAAGCAGCGCTGAGCTGCAGCAGCTGATTGGCTGCTGAGCTCCTGTAGTTACAGTTTCCATCCAGCAGGTGGACGACAATCCTCTGAACCCTCACATGGTTTGGTTGCCATGGCGTCGAGCTGATGTAATAAAACATTTGATGTTGCAGTGGTTGGTTCTGGTTCTGTAGGTTCAGACCTTCACAAAACCCTGTTGGAGCTTAGCCCCGCCCTCTGACACATTTAGACCAATTCCACCAAAGTGGGCGGAGCCAAGAGACACAGGGGCGTGGCCACAGGATGAGGATGAGTGGACTTATGGACTTTGTTGCCATAGTTACAGAGTTTTTCTGTGTTATTGGAGCCTTTTATGAGGAAACTGTTCCACTGAATGAATCACATGAGTAACGCTGAGGAACTGCAGGTGTGAATTAGCTGCTTTGATCTGTTTATGATTGAGCTTCACTTTGTCTCTTTTTAAATAAAGTTTATTGTTATTCCCATTGATCAATACTCGCTATTCTACCTCCTGACTCGCCACCAGGGGGCGTGTTTGAGTGAGACGGTTTTATACCTGAACCGGGGCTGAGTGACATGAACCAAGCTGGACCGCTGGAACCAACAGAAATCCACCTGCAGTACCACCGTTCAGCCCAGAGGGCAGCACTGAGAGTCCAGGACAAATTTACACAAAATGTCACAATTAGCACAAAAAACAAAGATGGCTGCTTTAAAGATCAATTTAAGTTTATCTGTAAAACAATCGTTAAACATCTGCTTGTTTTTCTAACTGATTTAGTTTTATTAAGACAGAAACTAAAACTGCAAACCAGGTGAAAACCTGAAGGTTCTGGTCTGGAGGTCGGGTCCAATACTTAAATAAATCGGTTCTTCTCAGAAATAAAACATTTATTTAATCTGAAGAGAAACAGAAAATGTTTCAGAAGTTGTAAAAGAAGCGGCACAACAGAAGTTTATTTTGGTGAATCGTCGTCAGAACCGAACCGGACCCTCATCAGAACTGAGTCTGCTGCTGGGTCAGAACCAGCGGACCGTCCTCAGTCCGACTCGCTGCCGGTGCTGTCCCCCACGTTACAGGCCACCGACTCTCCGCTGGGGAACTTTGACCTCAGGGCTCGCTTCCTGTTGTCATGGAAACCAGACGTGCGTCAGAGGTTCTGCGGGTCGGGTGAGCGTGGAGAACAAGGCGGCGCTCACCTGAAGTTGGGTCGACTCAACGTGAAGAAACTGCCGTCCTGCTGCTCGTCCTGCACAGAGGAGGCAAGAGTTCGGCTGAGACCCGGTCCGTTTCCACCGCACTCCGGTTCCGGTGTTACAGCAACGTTACCCATGATGCAACATTGTTGGGCCTGCGCTCCGACTCTCTGGGGCCCCCTGCTGGGGAGCCGGGTTCCTGCGGCGGAGCGGCCGGCTCCTCGTTCTCCCCCGACGTCCCGCTGGGAACCTCCTCACTGCTGCCTGGACCACCAGAACCAGAACCGGACAGTTAGAACAGCAGAATGGATCATTTCTCTTAACCTAAAATAGCTAAAAATGTACGGTAATTTATACCAGGTGAGTCTTTCTCCCCTAAGAATATGGACCGGTACCGGTACCGGACTGATTCTGAGCCTTCAAATGATTTTAACAGAAGTTTCTCATAAATTAGAAGTTGATGTAAAAATAATGTTTGTTTTATCCACTAAATGATTTTGTTCAGCAGCAAACAAGAAATCCCAACTGCAGCCTAGAGCAGCTAATCATGTAGCAGCTCGTCATGTAGCAGCTAATTATGTAGCAGCTCGTCATGTAGCAGCTAATCATGTAGCAGCTAATTATGTAGCAGCTAATCATGTAGCAGCTAATTATGTAGCAGCTCGTCATGTAGCAGCTAATCATGTAGCAGCTAATTATGTAGCAGCTCGTCATGTAGCAGCTAATCATGTAGCAGCTAATCATGTAGCAGCTAATTATGTAGCAGCTAATCATGTAGCAGCTAATCATGTAGCAGCTAATTATGTAGCAGCTAATCATGTAGCAGCTAATTATGTAGCAGCTCGTCATGTAGCATAGGATGACCAGACGTCCTCTTTTTCCCGGACATGTCCTACTTTACTATAAAATACCCCCCCCAAAAAAAAAAAAAGTGTCCTCCTTTTCAGAAACCCAAATCTGGTCACCCTAATGTAGCAGCTCGTCATGTAGCAACTCGTCATGTAGCAGCTAGTCATGTAGCAGCTAGTCATGTAGCAGCTCGTCATGTAGCAACTCGTCATGTAGCAGCTAGTCATGTAGCAGCTCGTCATGTAGCAGCTAGTCATGTAGCAACTCGTCATGTAGCAACTCATCATGTAGCAACTCGTCATGTAGCAGCTAGTCATGTAGCAGCTCGTCATGTAGCAACTCGTCATGTAGCAGCTAGTCATGTAGCAGCTAGTCATGTAGCAGCTCGTCATGTAGCAACTCGTCATGTAGCAGCTAGTCATGTAGCAGCTCGTCATGTAGCAGCTCATCATGTAGCAACTCGTCATGTAGCAGCATGTAGCAGCTAGTCATGTAGCAGCTCATCATGTAGCAACTCGTCATGTAGCAGCTCGTCATGTAGCAACTCGTCATGTAGCAGCTAGTCATGTAGCAGCTGGTCATGTAGCAGCTCGTCATGTAGCAGCTAGTCATGTAGCAGCTCGTCATGTAGCAACTCGTTATGTAGCAGCTAGTCATGTAGCAGCTCGTCATGTAGCAACTCGTTATGTAGCAGCTAGTCATGTAGCAGCTAGTCATGTAGCAGCTCGGTGTCCTGACGGAAAATCATTTTACTAGACGATGTCAAACATCGACAGGTTTTAATTATTCTTATTAAACATGGTTTGAAGCCAAAATACTTCAGAAATATCCAGAAAATCAACTCATTTAAAGTTTAAACTCAGCCCTTTAGTGGCCCTGGGGCCCATGAGCGGCTGCTTAGTTTGCTTTGCCTCGGGCCGGCCCTGCCAGGAATAAACGATCACCGATGTTATACGGCCATGATGGCGCCTCAACGTGTGACATGGACATGTGACATCACATCAGACAAAATGAAACATCGTTAAAAGTTTCTGACCTTTAGCGGCGCTCTCGTCTTCCTCGCTGCTCACGTTCCTCTCAAACTGTTGAAGAAAGCGCCGTCATTGTGTCATCATTACATCATCATTACATCATCAACCTGCCCCCGCCCCCACCTGCTGGGAGTTGAAGGTCATCTTGCGGAGGCGTGTCCTCAGCTGGAGCTCCTCCCCCTGTGACCTCAGCAGCAGCAGCTCCAGCTTGTCCGTTTTCTCGGCCAGCTGCCGGACGCGCTCCCTGTACCGGTCCTTCTCCTGCAGGTGGAGCCGCGCCTCCTCCTGCTGCTGCGCCTGCGCCACCAGAGCCTGGACACCACCCACAGTCAGTGACATCACCGTCCTACTCTTCGTCTTCCTCCCCTCCTCCTCCTCACCTTGTCCCGCTCTCGGATCACCTCCTCCAGCTGCCGGACCGTCTGCTTGGTCTGCTGCCGGTACATCTTGGTGTCTCCTTTCAGCTGAGCGCAGCGGAGGCTCAGCTCCTCCTTCTCCTCCACGCTCTGAAACAAACACAGGCTTCTGTCTGGGCCCTGAATGCATCACAGCTGGAAAAAACTGAACTTGCATGTGTCCATGAATGCACCATGCACAAACACCTCATTGTTCAACATGAACCATTTTAGGATTAATCCTGGAGAGAAATGCACCTGAACGCATCACCAAAGCTTCCCTGAATGCATCAGATGTTTCCCAGGTTCAGTAAATCTTTACTTTACTAATTATTATTATTATTATTATTCTGATGAGAAAATGATCACATTCTGCATTTAAACCTCTTTATACCAGTTTAGAAATACATTAAAAACTGAATAAACAATCTGAACATCAACATGTGAAAAGTTCACTGAACATCCGAACTTCCAGCTCTGACCTGATCAGGTCACATCAGGACAGGAAAAGTTTCTCCATCTTTACAGAAGCTGAAGCTAAACAGCTTTTTAAACTAATTTTATCTGAAATACAAAATTTAATATAAAAAAAGAGCCTATCAGTTAATTAATCAATTGATAATTTGTCAATAATGATTTCAATAATTGCTTCAGTTGTAAACTGAACAGATTTAATATGAAGGAAATTAATTTAAATGCATCAAAGTTAAAGTAACGATGAACCTGAATGCATCAAAGCTGATCCTTCCTACAGCAGCTCATGTCCCTGAACACATCGCTGCCTGCAGAAACAACCCGGTCCGGTCCAGGCCAGTCCAGTGCAGTCCACTCTGGTCCGGTCCGGTCCAGTCCAGTGCAGTCCGGTTCGGTCCAGTCCATTCTGGTCCGGTCCGGTCTAGTCCAGTCCGCTCTGGTCCGGTCCGGTCAAGTCCAGTCCAGGCCAGTCCAGTCCAGTCCAGTCCGCTCCGGTCCAGTCCGCTCTGATCTGGTCCACTCCACTCTGGTCCAGTCCAGTCCAGTCCAGTCCACTCCAGTCCAGTCCGCTCTGATCTGGTCCACTCCACTCTGGTCCACTCCAGTCCAGTCCGCTCTGATCCGGTCCAGTCCACTCCAGTCCAGTCCAGTCCAGTCTAGTCCGGTCCGGTCCTGCCTCTCACCTTTGCCCTCTGCTCCTCGACCTTGTGCAGTTCCCTCCTCAGCCTGAACACGGTGGTCAGGAGGTTCATCTGTGGAGACGCGCGGCCGATCCGCTGGCCCTCCTTCAGCTCCTCCCTCCTGTCCGGCTTCTTCTCCTCCTGCAGCTCCTCCTGCTGCTTCCCCTGAGGCGGCGCCTCCTGCTGCGCCTCCTGCTGCGCCTCCTGCTGCGCCTCCTGCTGCTCCTCCTGGTCGTTGAGTTGAAGAAAGGCGTCAGAGGGCGGAGTCAGGATTCTGCTCTGGAAGATCAACTCACAGTTAATCTGAGCTGCAGCTTGAGGGGAAAATCAGCAAAATGAAAACAGAAACAGTGACGTCATCAAACCAAAATTAGTCACATGTTTTCTGTTATCTGTGAACTCTGACCCTCAACGCATCACACTATGGCCCAGCACGGTGGCGGCAGCATCATGGGACGCTGGACGGAGCGAAGTCAGGAGGAAACGAGTTGGAGGGAAAAACTGAAGGAGTTCACGACCCGCCGGGAAATGATGAAATATTTCAATATCTATGAGAGAAATATTTCTAAACTGCCTCATTCTGACCCGTTACCTGAGGACAGGTGACGGGTCAGAACAGCTTCTTCTTCATTTTCTTCTTCTATGGTGAAGGACGGAGTCCGGCTGCGTCTGGTCCAGTCAAAGTAACAGGTTCAGAGGTGGATGTACGGTTAGTGTCCTACAGACTGAACTTCATTATTTAACCATAAAAATGTAACTGAGAACATTTGGTGGAAAATTAGAAATTATTTAAACACAAACAGGAAGTGAGCAGCTGCTGGTCACATGACCAAACTTCCTGTTTGGTGTGGAAACAGAAACAGACAAGACTCGTCTGGAGACGGACCGAACCGGACCATATGTACCGAACCGGGTCAGACGGACCGAACCGGACCATATGGTCCGAACCGGGTCAGACAGATGGATCTGGGCCAGACGGACCAAACCGGGTCAAACGGACCGAACCGGGTCAGACGGACCGAACCGGACCATATGAACCGAACCGGGTCAGACGGACCGAACCGGACCATATGGACCAAACCGGACCATATGGACCGAACCGGGTCAGACAGATGGATCTGGGCCAGACGGACCGAACCGGACCATATGAACCAAACCGGGTCAAACGGACCGAACCGGACCATATGTACCGAACCGGGTCAGACAGATGGATCTGGGCCAGACGGACCGAACCGGACCATATGTACCGAACCGGGTCAGACGGACCGAACCGGACCATATGTACCGAACCGGGTCAGACGGACCGAACCGGGTCAGACGAACCGAACCGGGTCAGACGAACCGAACCGGGTCAGATGGACCGAACCGGGTCAGACGGACCGAACCGGGTCAGACAGATGGATCTGGGTCAGACGGACCGAACCGGGCCATTGCCGTCCAGGATTTATACATCCAGAGTTTCTCTGATTGCGGGGAGGAAAACGTTTCCTTCCATCAGAACCAGATTTTTCCAGAACCGAACCGGTCCGGCTGATGGAGCTGTGAGTTTGGACCCTCCAGCAGCGGGTCGGTACCTGCTGCAGCGGCCTCACGGTCCTCCGTTTCAGCAGCCGTGTCTCGCTCTCCGCCCGCAGCACCGTGTGCTTCAGACGCTCCACCTGCACACAGAGGTCAGAGGTCAGCGGGGCGCGTGTGGGCCGGGGTTAGAGGGTCAAAGGTCAGCCGACCTCTATCTGCAGGTCCCTGTTGGCCAGCAGGGCGTTGCTCTTGTCCTTCGTCAGGCTGGTGACGTCGGCCATCAGGTTGTAGTTGTGGAGGCGGAGCCTCTTCAGCTCCTCGGTCAGCTGCTCGCGCTCCTCACGCAGCTTCTGCACGCGCTCAGTCAGCTTCTTCAGCTCCCGCTCCTTCAGCTTCTGCTGCCGGGACCACGCCTCCTGCACCGCACACACCCGGTTCAGCCACACGCACACACACACCTGGCCGCGGGCCAGCGGTCGCCATGCCAACCTGTTCCTGGGCCACGGAGCAGGCCTCCTGGCGCCGCCTCCGCTCGTCCTGCAGCACCCTCTGCAGGCGGCTCAGC
This sequence comes from Gambusia affinis, assembly GCF_019740435.1. Taxonomy (NCBI): domain Eukaryota; kingdom Metazoa; phylum Chordata; class Actinopteri; order Cyprinodontiformes; family Poeciliidae; genus Gambusia; species Gambusia affinis. The sequence continues at coordinate 31,633,936 of NC_057870.1, read as the reverse complement.
TCCGACATCAGGAACTGGGTCAGGCCCGATTCTCCCGCCGTGTCTGGACCAACAGAACAGAAGGGGTCAGAGCAGGCGGGTCCAAACGGGCCGGCTCAGGAACCGGACCGACCGATCAGGATGCTGAAGGTCTTGTTGGGCTCCTTCCCCGTGATCCGGCTGTACAGCTGCGGGTAGTCCAGCTCCAGGCTCTCCAGGAACGCCGTGTAGCCCTTCATCCCGGTCCGCTGCAGCATGTCCAGCAGCGCTCCTGCACACACCGGTCAGACCAGTCAGAGCTACTGGAAACACACCGGTCAGACCAGTCAGAGCTACTGGAAACACACCAGTCAGACCAGTCAGAGCTACTGGAAACACACCAGTCAGACCAGTCAGAGCTACTGGAAACACACCAGTCAGACCAGTCAGCCAAATTTACTAATTAAAACATATTTTAATGAATCAAAGTAGAAAATCTAATTTCTGCCTGAATCACAGATCCAGAGTTTCTAGATGTTTACAGTTGAATGTTTTCTATTAACAGTTTTCTATGAATTCATTTTTCAATCTAAATAGGATTTCCATCTTTTTTAGTTCGGTCCTGTAGTTCAGTATAATTCATTTGATATCTGATGATATATAATATAATATGAGTAATAAACATCATATCGGTAAATATCGGTTCAATATCGGCTCACATTTTCATATTGGTGCATCTCTAATCTGTTCTGTTCCTGAACTGCACTAGCAGCCACACAAAGATCATTTCCAGAGTCGCAAATGTCCACCGCAACATTAATTAATGAAACTTAATTAGTTAAGCTGAACCAAGTTCCAGAATACAATTTAATCTGAATACATTATTCTAGGAACATGCTGTAGGTAACTGCAGTAGTTGATCAGAGTCTGGTAGTTTGTCTGAATGAGAAAAGTCTCGTTTCTTCAGGCTGGACGGCGGCCGGTCCGACTCTTCTGTCACTGTAACGACAAGAAGAAACAAACCAGATCCTGGAGCTCTGGATCCGTTTCTGTTTGAAACGAGAAACTAAGGAAAAGAAGTGAAAGTGAAGCAGGAAGCAGCTTCTGCAGCGTTTCACCAGATCGGTAAATTATATTCCAACAACTTCCACATTCATGATCACCTGATGTGATGCTTCAGTATGACCGACTCACAGGACCATCCTGAAACCCAAACTGTTCCCCTCCATAATAATCCCACAGATTATTCATTCTGCTCAGCATAATCTGCCTCAGACTGTCGGGTTTCAGGGGTTCTGCTGCAGATTAGATTTGATAAAACATATAATCACTGATCAATAAGGTGAAACATCTTTTCACCCAGTTAACATCTGAACTAAATCTTTAAAAGTCCAAACGATGAATCATGAGGAATCGATTACTGGAAAATAGTTACCTAATTTAGTAATCGATTATTAGTTATAGAGTGGCTGAAAGAACAGAGCAGGAATGAAACCAAACCTGAACAAAACAAATCTACGTTTTTAAGATAATAAAATCTTTTCTGTAAATCTGTTCAAAACTCCTCGATGTTTTTAACATTAAATAATCAAAAATAAAAGAATCTGCAGAATCCACCAAGACTCTAATTCGACTGATTAATAATCAGATCAATAGATTCATTGATAGCTTTGATAACTGTAGCTGCAGCCATGTTTGAAAAGTTCTGACTCAGGTTCTGGTCTTACTGGACCTGGACTGTGAGAACGTACCGACTTTCCTCCGGCGGATGACCAGGGCGGGGTCGTTGAAGAGCTGCTCCTCATCCTCAGCGCTGATCACCTGCCAGCAACCAGAACAACGTCCAATCAGGACCGAGGACCGCAAGGAGCCCAGAGCAGCTCAGGAGGAAGAGGAGGAGGAGGAAGAGTACCTGGCACTGGCGGAGGTAAGGAGTGATTCTGGACGGGTCGATGGTTTTAATCAGCAGCATCCTGAAGTCATCCAGCTGCAGCCAGCAGAGGTCATCCTCACTCACTCCCTCCATCCTGCTGTCCTAGTCAAAGTATTAAGATCATGATCAGAGTACAGAGAGGAGGAGGAGGAGGAGGAAGGCCACCGGTTACCCGCTGAGCTCCAGCGCTGCTCTCCGTCTCTGTGATGCTTTGGGCTTCTGGGAAGATGTTGGTGGAACTTCTTGTTTCTTTGAAAGGCTCCGCCCATTTCTGACTGAGAGCGATGTGATTGGTTCAAGTTCCTCCAATCACATCACAGAGAAGCCTGAAGCTGTAGAGACTCTGAGAGTCACTGCTGATAATTTGAGTCCTTTACAAGATTCATATTTACTGTTTGGGAAACTTTACAGCGAATTAAAACATATAATCTGACTTTATTAATCTGTTTGTTTCTTTGTTTGTAGACTATGAGTTAGTTGGTTTTGTTCAGTTCATTCAAACACAAAGAGGCCAATAGAGGAACCAGGGCTGGAATAGAGAAGTTAGAACAGGAATACGCTGCAGGCAACAGGAAGCGCCAGCTGACAGATTCAGGAAGTCCTTTCACAGCTCATTCCTGAAAGTTATGACAAAATATATAGATGCAATCATAAAAATCACCAAGTGGCTCTTTCCTGAAATAAACCGCAGCGTATGGCAAGCCGACTGGGCCACAAGTCACTGCTTCCTGCTATACATAAAACGTATGGGGAGGAATGTCGCTGTCATGAAAATATATGAGAAGAAAACAAAATAAAAGTGTCATCAAAGTTTGTGCAGCTAAAAATAAATCTGATGAGTTCAAGGACATTAAGTAATTTATGGAGAAGGCAATGTGATTTTCTCATTTTTAAAGGACATTTAACTTATGTTACATTATCGGTGATTTTGATTTAAAACCTTCCTGGTTGGGTTTAAACTGGTGCAGTGGAACCAGATGGAGAGCCAGGAACTTCTACTTATTAGACAAAATTAAAGAAAAATAAACTATAACTCCTATTTCCACCGAAATGTCCGTACACAGAAAATACATACATGTGAGAAAATATTCCTAATACTTCATATGTCTTCAAATTCATGTACATGATCTTGTATGTTAGTCATGAATAAAATAATAAAATAATGCTTTGAACTCTGGAACAAAGGAAATTATTACCCTGTAAATATTATTTCATACAGGAATGAAACAAAAAGTCATCCTCCTGTTACTCACATAAAACAAAAACTGCTGATTTCATGGACATAATCCAAGTTTTATCATTATAACAAAGGAATGTTTATAAAATGAACAGATCATGTTGTTTTTAACAGCTGACAACACAAAACCTGACTGACTCTTTCTAAATGCATTTCTCTGCTTATGAACAGAAGAAACAGGGTACTCCTACAGTGAAACACGGATGTTTGGCTTTCATGTTGACATCATGTCCAGGATTTTTCCACTCCTCTATTTTGACATCAAATTCTGTAAAACCTTCAATAACTTGACAACAAATCAATAAACTAATCAGTTATTGAACAAACCTTAAAGACGTAAATTATATCACCTTTTCAGGATGCTAAATACTGACAGGATTGGCAATTTGTACAGATGTTCCTGATGTGTTTGTACCTGAAGTTGCAATTCAACAATTCCAAGTCAGATAATTCCCTGTTTTGATTCTGACTGGGAATGTCAGTTACCCAAAGTTCGAAATCCAATATGGCTGCAAAGGTTACCATAGTAAATTCTGTTTGGATCTAATGATCATTCACACACACACACACACACACACCCATACACACATCCTTGTTAACATTCCATAGGAGACCTGAAAGTAGCTTACCGTTTTGTGGGGTCCACCCTTTCTAGAGGTCCTAGAACTGTGAAAAAAACATGTTAGTCCACACTCACTCACTCACTCACTCACTCACTCACTCACTCACTCACACACACACACACACACACACCTCTGCTTCTATTAGTCAGCATGTTCCTTTAGTGTTTGAATAGATTATCATCATTATTACCATGCTGCATTGCTAATAGTAGCTAAATGGTCTGTGGTGATGTTGAGTTCTTGCAATGTGTGACTTGAAATGACCTTTGACCTGCTAAGTTTTGGGTGTGTGGTCATTTCTCTGAGTTTCACACTCTAACCTTGGGAAGAATGAAGGACTTCAGATAAGATGAAAGATGAAATGACTCTTGTAACCAAAAATAACTACTGCTGGCATCTTTCTGCCTTATAACACAATTTTCTGCTTTTATAGAGGATGAAATTCTTTTTTATGCAAAAATAATATCAAAATAGAATCAAGAATGAACAATTTCCATCTTTATTTTGAGCTGAAGAAAATTACACCCACTCTTTCAGTAATTTATAACAATAGGTTCCAGTGGTTTTGATCTACAGTAGAAGAATTTTAGTTAGATGTTAAGTTGATCAGAATATTTGCAAAAGAGCTAAAACATTAAGTGAATGTGATCAGATATTCTGGATATGCCTGAATGTCATGGAAAACAATAAACATGGTTGGATTATTAGCTCTGTCAGTGACGGTGTCATACAGGTCTGCAGCATTGCCAGATTTGGCGGGGGGTGCAATCATGCCAGATGTTCCCCGGGTGTAGTCTCCAACCAGAACCCGGGCCTGGTACATGCGCTTGTGACCTTTACGGTCTGGTTTAGCGTAACCCCCGGCTGAATACGCAGGGTCCACAGCAAAGTATGAGCCATTACCGTACGCAGCACCTGCAGGAAATAAGAGTATGAGTCATGGATGGTCAAGTGTTAAGATCTTTAGAGTTTAAAATATATTAATTGATCTCTGAAAGGCAACAAATAAAAGATAACACTTGAGAACAGTGATGGTTAGAGAAGTTAAAGCTAAACAACTCAGATAGCACAAATAAAGCAAACTATACTAACAGAGACAAGAGAGTTACACGATGGTGTAAAGAAAAGGGTCACAAATACAGAACCCTGAGGTACAACTTACAGAAAGGATGCGATGTTGACACTTTTGTTTTGAGTGTGACGATGTTTACCATGCATTCCTGCGTAGCTCCGGTTGAAGCCCTTAGAGTTGATGAGGTCGATGGAGTTGGCCCCGGTGCCGTGATACAGCAGCTTTTCATTGTTGGTGTGCTTGTTCTTTACCTCCATCTGCTTCTTCAGGAGCTGGTAGCTCTGCCACAGCGTCGTATTTTGGATCCGCTCGATCTGCCGACAGTTTAAACCATATGATCATGATTCTGATCAAATCCTAGATCAGTTGGTATTAATCTCTCATTAGGGTGAGTGTTATGTTCACGTTCAGCCACGAGGGGCTGAACTACACAGAAAACTCTGAAATCTAGATATTAAAACTCTGAAACCCAGAATGCACCACATTCGGTTCTAGGAGAAATTAGTTTCACCACATCATGCTTTTAACAAAAACCCTGTTCTTAAAGAAAGTTGCTCTCTTTCCATGGTTGTTGCTGCATTGGCAGGACATCATCACAATAAACTGAAGTCAAAGTATATATTCAGTCCATCCATGAGCCTCTTCACTGACCTATTTATAATTCTGTTAAAAAAACTGCAGCTCCACACCAGTGCAACCGCGTTGTAAAATCAAATGCTACCGTGGCCACACCATCACATCTTCCTTTGTTCTCCACCACACAACCCACTGAGTCCCGGAGATCTGCCTCGTTCTCAATAACTTCAGTAGAGCTTTATGGCAGAGACAAACTAATTTAGGAGAAAACTACTGAAACATTGTTTCTGATTGTCTAGTTCACTGTCAATTTAGTCAAGTTTGGCATCTCATAAGAGAGCAGAGGAGTGGATTGATGGCACTTGACAAAATGTAATGATTTCTGGTTTTCTCCATTGTTGAGTGTCTGGTGTCTTCTATGACTTTGTATTTTTTGCTTTTATAATGTAAAGTACTTTGAACTGCCTTGTTGCTGAAATGTGATGTAGAAATAAATCTGACTGATTGACTGTTTAGGGACAGAAGGAGATATGACATCATCTGGCATTATTTAGAGTGACTCATAAAACTAATGATGTTAACTGTGAACACCTACAGCTACTATACTGTGTGATGTTCTTGGAGGCTGGCTGACCTTGTTGGTGTTACTAAATCCTGATATTACTACTCATCATTCTATGAGTTATCTCATGTTGTTCGTGAGCCCAGACTTGGTACTGTTGATCTTAATTACTAATGTTGTAAATAACTTCCTTTTCCTATTTATTAAGAGTTATTCAAAGTCTGACCTATTGTTAAGTAAGGTGTTGTTAACAACAGTAAATGCTAAAGGTATTTAGAAAGTTTTAATTTGTTATCACTAAATTGTGAGATAAACAATAATATCTGTATTATGTGTGTGTTTTGTTCATTGATCCTCATGATTTCCTGTTTTCTTCTCATTTGATTTTATTGGTTTGTTTGAGCTGCATTTTGCCTTTTCTTATTCTGCTTTCAGGGCTGCATTCTGGAGGTCCAGAAGGTCAAAGGTCATTGTCTGCATGTTCTGAAGATGAACTTACCTGGATGATGTTCAGAAAAAGTCCATTTTTTGTAACGTCTGCCAACACGTCGTTGTATTCCTGGGACCCAGCGGTCAGGAGAACCTGCTTCAAGATGCTGCCCTTCATGTCCTCCCAGTGTTGAGGCAGAGGATTGTCAGGGGCTACGAGGAGAAGAGGTTTTAACTCATGTGGGAAAGCTTTGGGAGAAATGTTTGAATGTTTTAGAGCCTTGTAGCTTTCTGAAACCCGTCTGATCATGGTTTTATGAACAGATTCACTCACTTCTCAAATCATTTCTCATCAGCTCTATCTGCTTCCGTCCGCTAGTGGAAACGGCCCGTCTAAGAACTGGATCAGCGCTGAAGGTTTCATTTTTGATTTTGATCTTCACAGTTTGACTTTTCTCCAGAGCTTCTTCAAGCTGGAGGTTGGTGAGGATGTCAGTGGACACCATCGATCCGTCCTGGTGCTGGAACTTCCACTCCACCTGTTTGCTCACCATCCTGGCTTTGTCCTTCAGATTCTCACTTTTCTCCACTTTCCGGATGATGTTCCTAAGAAGCATCAAAAAGATGAAAGAACACTTCAGAGTAGTTTAATGAGTGTGTACCTTTAAGGAGGATATCGTCTGTTGCTGACCTGATGTCTGACTCGGCCGTCAGGACGTCCCTGGTCAGACCTTCCAGGTGGATCCGGGGCTCCTGGTCTTCCTGTCCTCTGTCCAGACGGATGCTCACCGTCAGATTCCTCTGCAGGGCCTTCAGCTCGTCCATGTCAGCCTGAGTGAACTGGTTGATGTACTGGTCCCTGATGGTTCTCTGGGCCTGCTCGGTCAGAATGAGCTCACTGATCCTCTTCTTAGCCGTGTTCAGATTCTGTGGTGGAAAGAAAAACCAGAAAACCCGAGAAGATCAAGAGTGGAGGATTGGTTTTGGTCTCCTTCTGGGTGATAGGTAATGTAACTCATTTGTTGTTCTCAGCACAGCACATGATGATGATAATGTCATGAACTGCTGCAGGGATTAAATAACTTCCTGTTAGTCACAGATTCTCATACAAACCCTTTGGTTGTCGGCACACAGCTGAAACACAGCGGGATCAAACTCCTGCCGCTCCAGATAAAAGTCAGTAGTGCTTTGCTGCTCCGCTCCAAGTCCAAGGAATGAAGAAACTGAATCTGAAATCAGGTCAAGAAATATTTTCATCATGTGAAATGACTGCACTAAATTTGACTGTTTCTGCTTAACAGCCAAAGTGCTAAAAGTTTGGACATTATTTCAAATGTTTCTGCAGATTTATCATCTTTACGCTTTCCTCCACCTTGTGTTGTATATTTGTAGAAGTCTAAAGATTAAGGGACATTTTATGGTTGGCTATTATTATTCCTCATCCACAAAAGCAAAATTATTTTCCTCACATGATGTTCAGATATTTAATTAGATTAATGGAAGTACATGAACTCATTTAACACCAACCTGCTAGTCTGTAAGCTCAAAAGCATTTAGAAGAATGCTGTAACTAGTTTAGATCCCAACAGAACAGAAACCTTCTCTCTATTCACAGATTTCACAGAATTATAATCTCTAGATAATGTAAATATGTTTCCACAGAAAACAAAGCAGGATGATACCTATAAATTTGTTGAAGACGCTCTTCTCCGCCAAATCTTGTCCTTGCCTCTTTTTCATGCTGTTGTGAAATTCAGCAATCATGGCTGTCTGAAAAATTAGGATCTTCACGCTGCAAACAAACTTTGGGTGTTTCTTCCTCACGAAGTCCACCACTGCACCGACCATGGCGTCGGCCACCGCCGATGGACTGACACCGCCCTGACCTGGAGAGGATGTGAGGACCAACCAAACAATGAAGATGAGGATGAAAACTGAAACAAGTCTGCTCAACAATGTGCAAAGGAGGAAGAGACAAGCATGATGTAGCAAAACTTGCACCGTTTGAATGTATCTGTTCAAATTGTTTATTGCTTTATATCCACACCTTAACAGCTGTACCCGGTTTAGAAAATAAAACCCGTTTGAGTCTTTGTTTTAGAGCCAAAAACAAATATTTAATATAATTCAATACAGTGCATGTAATTATTGAATTTGTGTGAGGAATTCAGTGAGTGTGCCTTAATTGAATTATGAAGTCAAATGTTATGAAATAAAGCATTTATTAAATACATGTTTATTGTAATAGTTACAAACAATTTAAGCTAGAGATAATTTAACTGATTTAGATGTGTAATTAATGAATGTTTTTGGCCTTTTAGGTCAACAACCTTTTCAACTGATTGCAATCTACCTACAAATCACACTGTGGGGCATCAATGACTGTTTGTTTCTAAATCTCATAGATAGTCAAAGAAGAATACCAGTTTTCCCATTTGCACATTTTGGAATGGTTTCTAGTAAGAGCCTTATTGGAGCTTAAATTACAGACTTGAATTCTGAACTTGTTCAAAATTAGTATTGAATGCTATATTTTGTTTATCTCATATGTTGATATCTAAAATATATTTAAATACAGTGTATATAATTATTGAATATTATTTCTAGATATAATTATCTATCTATATTATGATGCTATTATCTTCTATATAATATTTAATGTAAGTGTAAGCTTATTTTTCTATCTGCTTCAGTCATTACCAAACACTCCTACACCTGGTTGCTGCAGAGCTGATCTGGAACCCGTAAAGTTTCTCCGTTTTTAATTCAACCATGCTGAATTAAAAGTGGCGAGCTAGCCAGGAGCATCAGCGTTTGCAAATGACTTTGGTGATTTTGTTTCCTCTGTGATGTTATATTAACTTAAAAAAGTAAGATGTAGTGTAATGGGTTACACTTCACTCTAAAACATCAACCTCAGCTGGATTTTTGGGGGCTCGTCCAGGAGAACAAGACTGAGTTAATTTATGTGTTTCTATATATAAGACTCTGACTTTTTTATTTTTACAGTTTTTATGGTTCAACAAAAACAACACAGGTTGTGTGCTAAAATCTCTGGTTTGCCAAACTCTACCACTTAAAGAGTTGATGCAGTATATGGTTTACACCAAGCTAATTTTTATGCAGCTAAGATGAAAAAATGGCAGCAAAATAATCCAAATCTGGTGGTGAAAAGCCAAAGACAATGAGAAGAAAAAAAATATTAATCAAAAATGCTTAAATATATAGACACGTATCACCAGTTTTGTATTTTTATTGTCTTTTGCTCCCAGCACAGACCTGTTCCCAGAGCTGGGAAGGCGACCGATCTGAACTTCTTCTCCTCGCAGACCTGCAGGACTCCCTGAACCATTTCCTTGATCTTAGCAGCGTCGTTCTGGCCGACGATGTGGATGATGTTGCTGGAGGGAAGCTGACCGCCTGAGGTCATGATCATGGAACGAGGCATGTAGCCTGGAGAAGTCACTGCAGAGAGGAAACATGTTCATTCACACAGTTTGGAAAGTTTTTACATGCATTTCTGACAGCTAATACGTGGCTACTTTTAATTTTTTTTAAATAAATAGTTAAAATAAGCTAAGCGTTTGCCAAACCATCTTCGCACACAGATAAATGAAAGTTTTAAAAAAAGAGCTGAGGTAAAATCCACTTTTCATCAGTGACCTAAATATTTTTTCTTTACTTTTAAAATTTGGGCCAACATAAATAAATACATTGAGGGCAATTTTTTATGCATTTTAAGTAAATCTTATTTACAGAAAGTTTAATTTATTTCAGAATATTAAATCTTAACCTTCTAGCTTCTAATTTTGAAAACATAATTTGTGTTAAATTATGTTGAGTAAATGAATTAAATAAACATAAATAAATACAACTTCGGTAATCTGAAATGGAAAATGAAACCTAAAAAAGTTGATTTTACCACTTTTTTAAACACTAAAAGATTTAATCTTTAGGTACTGCTACAGATGTGCAGGTTGTTCTCAAAATGACACAAAACAATAAAAATGTTTTTAAAACAACTAAAAATGAGAAACACACCGATCTGTGCACACTCCGACAGAACGCTTGGACCGGCGTTGTCCAAGATCGCCTTGGAAACGCCTGAAAAATGAAGAAAACAGAATCAGTAAAAGTTTCATCCTGGTTTTATTTCAATCAGTTTCATTTTTTCATCACTTCCCGTTTTCCGGATCTTTCCTTTATTCCTCGTGACGGAATTCTTACATTTTCAGTTTTTCTCAGTTGGAGTTGAGCTGAAAGGAAGCGACCAACCTGAACTAAACCCGATCTATTAGAACCCGATCTATCAGAACCAGATCTATCAGAACCAGATCTATCAGAACCAGGTCTATCAGAACCAGATCTATCAGAACCAGGTCTATCAGAACCAGATCTATCAGAACCAGGTCTATCAGAACCCGGTCTATCAGAACCCGGTCTATCAGAACCCGGTCTATCAGAACCCGGTCTATCAGAACCAGGTCTATCAGAACCCGATCCATCTGAACCAGATCTATCAGAACCCGGTCTATCAGAACCCGGTCTATCAGAACCAGGTCTATCAGAACCAGATCTATCAGAACCAGATCTATCAGAACCAGGTCTATCAGAACCCGGTCTATCAGAACCAGGTCTATCAGAACCAGATCTATCAGAACCAGATCTATCTGAACCCGGTCTATCAGAACCAGGTCTATCAGAACCAGATCTATCAGAACCAGGTCTATCAGAACCCGGTCTATCAGAACCCGGTCTATCAGAACCCGGTCTATCAGAACCCGGTCTATCAGAACTAGATCTATCAGAACCAGATCCATCAGAACCAGATCTATCAGAACCAGGTCTATCAGAACCCAGTCTATCAGAACCAGATCTATCAGAACCCGGTCTATCAGAACCAGATCTATCAGAACCAGATCCATCAGAACCAGATCTATCAGAACCCGGTCTATCAGAACCAGATCTATCAGAACCAGGTCTATCAGAACCAGATCTATCAGAACCAGGTCTATCAGAACCAGGTCTATCAGAACCAGATCTATCAGAACCAGGTCTATCAGAACTAGATCTATCAGAACCAGGTCTATCAGAACCAGGTCTATCAGAACCAGATCTATCAGAACCCGGTCTATCAGAACCAGATCTATCAGAACCCGGTCTATCAGAACTGGGATAATAAAGATAATCTGAACTTCAACCAGATAAGAACAGAGCAGAGAAGTTTCAGCAGAAATGAAACCAGAAACCAGAACTGGACCCATAAACCTTCATCCACTAAAAGAACTGGATCTGGGTTCATGTTCAGAGTTCATGTTCAGAGTTCACCACTTCACCGTCTCCAAACAGGAACTAGTTCCTACACACAGATTCTTTTTATGTAAATAAAGTTTGTAATGTGTTCCTGCCTGCATGTCCTCTTTGTTCCTCTTTATGTTTTAATAACATAATCACAAAGAATTCATCCATTTATATTTATGCTACATTAAAAACAAATCTGAAAATCAGGTTAAAAACTTTCACTTTCTCATTAAAGGTCAAGTTGAGGTCAACTAATGAGAGGGAACCTGAGTGTCGCTTTGCCTGTAAACATTTTGCTGCCACCGAATGTCGGATTGACAGAATCATCAAGTGAGTGAAACGGATGGAAAATTAATGAACTGATCATAAACCGTTCAGCCTTTTCCTCCAGTTGTTACAACAGACGTGTTTTTATCACTAGATCAACCTTAATGATCATTTTTATATCAGAACTCAGTCAATTTAAAGCTCTCAATAAAACCTCTGGATACGGAGCAACTTATTTCTGCAATATGTTGCCTTCTGCATCACACTGATTCTCAATCATGTAACTTTTAAAAAGAACCTTTAAAAATGTAATTCTAATTAAATCATCCTCAAATTAACAAACAAACATTGATGTTCTGCTTTAAACAGAGGAAGACGACCAGCGACCATCACCTGCTTGAAGGTTGAAGTTCTGATTGGATGAGTTGACGATGACATCACAGGTCTCCTTGGTGATGTCTCCTGACGACACCTCCAGGGCGAGTTGACCCATCTGCATCCGGTAGACGCCGAGGGACGGGGACGAGACCGAGCTGAAGGACGCTGGGACCAACGGAGACACAAAGACCCGATTCACTGATTGATGATCAGTGGAACATCCTCAGTTCTAGCATCGTGAGCTTTCCAATGTGACACAGCGTTTTAGTTTATTGTTTTATGTTTATTGTTTTATGTTTATTGTTTACTGTTTTATGTTTATTGTTTTATGTTTATTGTTTTATGTTTATTGTTTTATGTTTCTTGTTTATTGTTCTCATCATGTAGAACACGTTCTGGTAAACTGTGCTTTCCTTCATTCTTCCCCATCTGTGTGCAGCTGCAGTCCAGCCCATAATAAGCAAAGTATGAATATGATCTGCAGACAAAAAGCAGTGATGTTCTTCCTACTGGAGGTCTGCTGTGTCCGGCTGGGCAGCGTCTGAGCGGCAGACCCGTTCCGGTCAGAACCGTCTCCTCCATGCTGGACGTTCCCCGTCTGACCGCTGAACTCTCTGGTGAAACACTGAAGAAAAGCACATGTTGAGTTTTTGCAGCAGCACCGTTTCCTGAAGCAGCGCGGCAGAAAGGTCGCCTGACCTCGGTGGTTTGCCGGTCGCTGTGGTGAACCACGATGACCACGTCCTTCAGGTGGCGGGGAGAAACCCGCCGGCTGAACAGCTGGATCTGCCTCAGCAGAACTCTGGCCACCACCTGCCTGGGGAACCTCAGGTTCCCGGTTCCGATGGCCGGGAAGGACAGGGAGGTCAGCCGCAGCTTCTCAGCCTCCTTCAGACAGGAAGTGATGACGTCTGCCAACCCCTGATCAAAGCAGCCGACAGACAGACAGATTTTACTTTCACTAAGGAGACAGAAAGACCTGATGTTCATTCAGCACATTCTGCTGTGGGGACAAAAATCCAGACTTGATGAAATGTTCAACTAAACAAACTCTGCATGGACGTTCTGTGGCCTGGAAATAAAAGGACCTGAATGACCTCTGACCTTCTCCGCCTCACCGCCGCCGTTGTCCCAGTTTGGGCAAACAGCATGGAGGACTTTCTGACAGCTGAGGTTGTAAGCGTCAGTGACGACCACGTCTCCGGCCTGCAGCGCCGACACGCCGGCCTCAGCCAGGACGGCCAGCTGCAGGTTCTCACCCGCCGCCTCCAAGATGGCCGACGACACGGCGCCCTGGCTCAGGTTCATGTTCTCTGCCACCGTGTTCACGATGCCGTCCGTCTGCAGACAGAGATCAGAACAGCTCTAACAGCCGAGCAACTTCCACCAACCCAAAGCCTCCAGCACCAAACTGAAATAAAGTCAGTAAAAACAGCTGAAAACTGGTTTGAGCAGGAATCTAACCAGCAACCTTCAGCTCAGCTTTGAAACGAGAAGAGAAGAAAGATCCAACTTGTAAAGAAGAGTTTCTGCATTTAAGAACAGCACATTTAAATGCTGATGTCTGAGCTGCAGGGGGCGCTGCTGCACAGAAAACGAGAAGCAGAAGAAAAACTGAGGATCAAATTTCTACCATTTATGTTCTGAAACATTTTTTCTCTGTTTTAAACTTACGCAGGATAATTAGTATTTCCTCCTCCGTGTTTCTGATACTTTATGTAAAATATTTATTGAGGCATAAATAAATCTGTCTGAAATCTGAACACTGTAAAAACACAAAGTCTCACCAAGGATTTTTGATCCAGTTCCTAGTGCGTTGACCACAGTGTCGACCTTAAAGCTGCAGATATCCGCCCTGCTGACGGAAACCAGAACTCCGCTGGCCGTGCGCACCTTGCAGTAACACTGGTCTTCAACGCTGCCTTCCTCCTCCTCCTCTTCATTATCCTGAATCTCTGGCTGAAGCATCACCACACAGCTGAACTCTGACATCACTGGAGGCAGGAATATGCTTCCTTGGGACAGGAAGTACTTCTTCGCTCCAGGTTTATCCACAGTTAAGGTGTCAGCAAAGAGATCAGCGGCCAGTTGTTGAAGGACGGATTTCGCTTTGTGGGCATGAAGACGAGCCCCACTGATGACGATCTTTGGTCTTTCTGGGTCAAAGGTCACAGACACGTTGTTGTCGCTGGCGATTCTTGACCAAACTTGGTGTCTGTTCTTCTGAATGAACTGAGCGACGGCACAGGACTCGACCCGAAGGGCCTCCTGAACCCGTGAGTAGTTCTGGATGAAGTCCCTCAGACTGGCGCTCACCTCTTTGACAGGATTGGTGAAACCGGCTACCGTTACTTTGTCTCTCCTCTCCGGGTGGATCAGGATGATGACCGTTTGGTTGTTGGAGGAGTTGTAGGTGTCCAACAGTTCTCCTGTCAGGTCTTTCCAGTTCTGACGGTTCAAAACTTCCTGATCTTTCACATCCAGACTCTGCACCAACAAATCTTTCTTCATCTTACTCTCAGCGTCGGCCAGGGCTCGGTCAGAGCTCCCCAGTAAGAAGACGCCTCTGGTTTCGGTGCAGTAGATGGCGCTGATGCCTTGCAACGTGAACAAGCTCTTTGACATGACCATGGGATCCACCTGCTGGAGGTACTCCAGGAGGCCTGCAGGGACATTCAGATGTTTCTTCTTCATGTTCAGATTTTTCTCTAAGATCCAGGATTTGATCTGGTAAACTTCAGCAGGGAGTCCCGTGATGGTCAACCTCCCAGTGGCTTCGTTGAACGACAGCTCCAGCTCAGGAGAAACGTCAGAGGCAGCTTTCTGCAGCCCTTCCTCCGTCAGGATGTGGAAATACGCAGGAGAAAAGTCCAGGCCCTCAGTGACGCCTTTGGTCTGCCGTTCAATGCGACTCATTAATTTCAGAAGGATGTTTTCTACAGGAGCTCGGATTCTCTTTATATCGTCGGCTCTGCCGGCGACCGTCACAACCTCTCTGGAAGGATCGAACTCCACTAAGGCGTCTTCCTTCACCACTGAGAGGACTTCCTTCTCGGCAGCTTTCCACGCCTCTGTGTTCGCGTCGCATTCGAAGGCCGAGTACTGGGCCAGGAGTTTGCAGAAGGCGTCCTTTGCTGCCTCCGCCCAGTTGTCTACGTCTTTCGCAGTCAGACCTTTCTGCCTCAGAAAACTGGGCAGGGGGCGGAGCTTCACCTCGGGCTGGTCCAAATCTACGCTGCAGAAATGCGGCTGCATCTGATTGTTGATGCTTTTCAGCATTTTCTTGAATAGGAGGAATTTCCAGATCACTCGCAGAACCTTCTGGGTGACGGGCTCCGGCATCTTCCAGGCCGGCCGGGCCGGGCCGTACAGGGCGGTTCCCAGAGACTCGTGGTACGAATACAGCTTGACAGGGATGGAGCGCATCACATGGTCTTCTTTAACGCAGATGCTTTGAACAACTGCAGCAAGACACCAAGAACAGAGAGAGGCGGTGAAAGGCTGAATGTAGCAGATAATTATGGTGCAACTAAATCTGGGAAGCTTTTCAAAATAAAAGCTGCTTTGATGCAACCAGAGGAAGTCAGTTGATCCTGGCTAAACGTTGGGTCTGACTGCAGAAGGTGAGGAAACCTTTTGGGTCCCTGAAGGTGACGATGGCCGCCTGCTCCTCTGGGATCATCACCACGTCCTCAGGAAGTTCCCAGTTCCTCTCAAACCACAACTCAATCATGTCTGGAAACCAGTCAGGGACAAGTCAACCAACAATCTGACACTAAACATGTAAAACAGTGAAAATGATCATTTTAATAAAACTAATAATAATTTAGATTAATTTATTCCATTGATAAAAATGAGACCAGAGTTTCTCTCTTTGTTCCAAAAATCAAAATGAAGAAACTTGAGAGATAAAACAAAAATGCATAAATATTAAAATTGTAAGAGTGTTTAATAAAATCAAAGATGTTTGTTTACCTTTGAGGACAGACGGAGGAAGACTCTCCATGCGGACGCTCTTTGCTGCCCCTAGTGGCCGCGCCGTCAGTCCGTGTTTCTTCATCTTGGAGTTTTTCTGACTCACTGATATGAACTTTTCCACATCTGAACAGTTTACAGGTTAGAGACGGAGACAGGAAGAAGGATCATCAGAAGAGCTGCAGATTTATTCTTTATAATAAATAACCAGGATTCTTTATTATAACAGTTTAACAGGAAAATGAAGAAATTAAACTTTAAAATATCTGAACTCTGATATTTGTGCTTAAAACATCATTTTTTTTGATCTAATGTGATTTATAATTTTCTTACATATTGAATTTTGGATTTTCTTTTTCTGACATTAAAATTGCAAAACATAAAACCTTTAAATATTTAATTCTACATCTAAAGAATCTATAAAATGATTGTTTAACTTCCTGACTGAACATTCAACAGATTCTTTAGATGAACTATAATAAGAACAGCGTGTTTCCACCGGTTCCCCTCTGGTCCCGGTCCTGGTCCTGGTTCTGGTCCCGGTTCCCCCTCTGGTCCCGGTCCCGGTCCCGGTTCCGGTTCCTACCTGTGGGAACGCTGAAGTTCACCACGGCCAGGTTGGATTCCCAGATCATCTCCAGACTGAAGTTGCTCTCCTCCAGACCAGAGATGGTTTCCACCAGCATCTGTAGATAATCTTTGTTCAGGTTCTCCGAGACGTTCTCCAGAACCACGGCACCGACCGGCTCCGACTCAGAACCTGACAGGAAAACAAACTTTGTAGGTTTTATGAAAACATTTGTTTTTCGTGAAGGAGTGATGAAATGTAACATTTTTCAGAAACGTCTTAATTTAAAAACCTCTGAAGGTTTAAATCATTTTCATATGAAGGTTCTGATCCGTTTTCACCTCTTGCTGCAGCAGCTCCTTCCTCTGGTTCTGGTTCTTTGTTCTTGGAATCTGCAGCTGGATCTGAATCAAATATAACTCATATAATTATTTAGATAATAAAATCTGATCCTTATTTTCTCTTTTTGAACAGAAAGTATTTATTTCTGTTAAAACTCCTTTACTTCAGCATTTCTGAGTCAAACTGAAGATTTTCTCAAAGTAACCGAGTCCAGACAGTTTTCAGACAGAAACTTGGTTCTGATCCGTCTGGTTCTGGTTCTGGTTCCTTCCTGTTCCTCTCCACTGTCGCTCATGTTGAAGGAAACGTTTCAGTCTCTGGTTATTCGTTTTGTTTTTTCTAAATCTTAATGTATTTTAAAGAGTTTCTCTCACTGAGTTAAAACGGGTTCAACAGAACCGGGTCAAACCCAGAGTTCAGCAGCAGAACCCGGACCCGGACCCAGAACCGAGACGTTTACCTGAGCCGTTGCTGCTGCTGTTGTTCTGGATCTGTGGAGAAAACAGAGAGAATCATCTGAAAGATTCACTGGTTCTGATGTTCAACTGCATCGGATCAGGACTGATAAACGGTACCGAGGCCTGGAGGGTAAAGGTCAAAGGTCAGCAGCAGGTGATGCTGAGAGTTAAACAGAAATTTAAACTAAAGTTTTAACTGGACCCTTTTTAACCGACTAACAACTAAATGATCTCAGGAAACAGATTCATAATCCTGAGGGTCAAAATGAAACAAAAAACAATAAATAAAAAATAAAAAATAAAAAATTATCTGTGAAACGTTGAGAAGAAAATCTGTTACTTTTCAGAAGTTTTCTTGGCTGGACTTTGACCCCTGACCTGAATGAACCCATTAAAAACCAAACATCCCCATGACTCTGTGCAGAAGGTTTATGCAGATCTTTTACCTGAGCGGGTCCAGAACCGAGCCGGAGCCGAACACGTCGACCCTCCACCGTGATTTCATGGTCCGTCTTCGCCAGAACCTGATCTCTGACTGCAGACAAAGAAACAAACGGTCAATCTGACCGTTTGTGGTTTCCAGCTTCAATCTGAATTCAGTCAGAATGACCTTTAACCCCGGCCTCAGGTCATGTCAGTCTGACCTTTAACCCCAGCCTCAGGTCATGACGTCAGTCTGACCTTTAACCCCGGCCTCAGGTCATGACGTCAGTCTGACCTTTAACCCCGGCCTCAGGTCATGACGTCAGTCTGACCTTTAACCCCGGCCTCAGGTCATGACGTCAGTCTGACCTTTAACCCCGGCCTCAGGTCATGACGTCAGTCTGACCTTTAACCCCGGCCTCAGGTCATGACGTCAGTCTGACCTTTAACCCCGGCCTCAGGTCATGACGTCAGTCTGACCTTTAACCCCAGCCTCAGGTCATGACGTCAGTCTGACCTTTAACCCCGGCCTCAGGTCATGACGTCAGACCTGATCAGCTGACTGTGACTCCTGTGGCTCCAGGATGAAGGAGCAGCCCAGGTGCATGCTGGGAGCTCGGCGGCCATGTCAGTTTGTTTATTAACCAGCCGGATGTTTATGATCAAAATTAATAACTTCAAACATTCAGACGCCATTTTTGAAGGAAAGTTTCAGACTTTTCAGTCAGAAAGTCAAACAGCTCCTGGTTTTCCTTCAGAAGTTTCACATTTCCTCCCTGGCTAAACCGGACCTTTAAGTCCCGGTTCGGAGCAGAACCAGAACCTGCGGAGCCGCAGGAACTCACCCTCCTCCGCTCGGAAGAAGACGGAGGCTCTGGCGGCCTCCTCCTCCACCTCCACCCGGCAGTCTCCTCCGCTGGACTTCTTCTTGCTCTGGAAGTAGAGCTGCAGTTTGTTCCGGACGGTTTTACTCTGGGCCGGGCTCCAGTCGCCTTCCACGGTCACGGCCGGACACTCGGAGTCCTCCATGGTTCAGGTCCAGAGTCAGACTGACGGAACCAGCCCAGCAGCAGGAGGAGGAGGAGGAGGTTCGGCTTCAGGTTCCTTTCACTTTCGTTTCGTCATAAACGGTGAAAACAAAACTAGAACCAGCGGCTGGAAATCAACTCAAACATGAAGTTTAATCAGGAAAAGTATTTTTACAGGCGTTAAAAAATCTGAGAAAAATCTGAGAATCAACAGAAGAATCAGAATAAAACTAAACAGATTTTTCTTCACATATAAACATAAAATGTTAGTTTCATGTTTAGTTAAAGTAAGTTTTATTAGTTAGTTTTTATTCGTCTTGTAAACAGTTTATTCTGAACTCTTTGGGCTCAAATCGCGTTTTAAACATCCGTATCAAAAGCACCGCAGGCGAACAGCGCCCTCTGGCGGACACTCAACGGTTTGTTGTTTCCCACATAGCAGACCGAACCGAACCAGTGGTGACTAAATTAACTAGTGGCGGCATCTGGGAGACGTAGATGTTTCTGTGGGCGTGGCTTTTTAGGACCCCTTCACCGAACCAGGAAGTAAACAATGAAATAAACTTAATAAACTAAACATGTTTGCAAAAATACTATAATAACTAATTAGAAACACTTTTATTGGTCTAACATGGTATGTTGCCTCCCCCTTTTTTAAAAAAAAATTATAATTTTTTTTACATTAACCTGCAAAATCACCAAAACAGGTAAATTACTCAGAACTTGTCCTGATTTCTGTGTCGCTTCAGAGGTTGAAACTCGTCAAAGGAAGATTTAAAGACGCCGTAAGCAGATCTCAAAGCAAAGATTAATCCCTGAAATCGACATAAATGTTGAAGAGTCATGGGATTAAAAATAAAATGTTTAGAAAGATCAACTGGCTATATTGTTCTTCATATCTCCCTCATATTGTAGATATTTCAATTAGATATCCACAGAAACTATAGAGAAATATTTTTAGTCAATGTTTTTGTAACATGTTATAATTTATCTATAATTATAGAGATGAGAGTTGAGATCCTCACTTTCAGAAGACATGGCAGATCTATGTGAAAGTATCATTTCGTCTTTATTGTGGATATTTTTTCTCATAATTTAACTAAAGATCTTTATTCTTTGTTCTGGTTTGTTCTGGTTTGTTCTGGTTCTGACGGCCGGGTTAACCCTAACCCTGCCAGAGGTCAGAGGTCACATCCGTCTGGTCTGGTGGAGCAGCTTCTGTTGGTCAGATTATTCTGTAATATTTCATCTGATTTAGTCCAAGAATAAATCAGAGCAGATTTAAAGTTTGTTGCCAGGAAACCGCAGAGATCATAAAACCAGATGCAAAGAAGTCAAATATTTAAAAATAATTCAGAGTTGGTGGTGAAATTAAAAATTAATTTATCTTCATATTTTAGTTTCACATCTTGGTTGTAATTATTACATATTGTATTTATTTCATTCTACAAGAGAAGATTTATTAATATTAATACTTTTAATTTTATATCTTGGCTTTAATTTTCTTTCATGTGAAACTTTCAGATCAGTGATTTTTCTGGTCTGTTCTTCACATTTACATCATAATTCATATCTACAGGAAATAATTTCATTTTCTAAATTTGGTTTTTATTGTTTTCCAATCAGAGCTTCATGTGTTTATTGATTTATTATTGATTCTTACCACCTGCCAGGTGAACCGTGTTGTTGACCCAGGCGTACACGACCTCGCCGTCTGTGGAGACACACACAGGTCAAAGGTCATACAGGTCAAAGGTCACACAGGGAAAGGCTTCGTCTTCAGAACCAGGCTGGTCCAGGTTCTGAAGGCGCTTTGGACCTTCAACATCTCATTAACTGGTTAAAAGTGATTTTTACTCATAGATATTAATCATTTTAGGATAAATAATGTTTAAGTAGAATAAAGTATCACTGCACTCAAAGCTCCACAGAAACATAAAATATTAAACATTTTAAAAGCATCTTTAGGATATAAAACTATGAACTAAATTAAGAACTGCATTTTATCATATTTTAATTTCTTCATATTTATTGAAGTTCTTATGAACCAAAGGTAGAAAAATAATAAATCTGACCTTCAGCCTGTTTTGGGGTTTTTAAACATCGTTGTTTGTGATTTATTATTGTTACAATAAATTTAAAAATGATGAGAAATGTTTCATGATTATAATAAACCTCAACAAAAGTTTATTCCTCACAGATTTAATAACTGATTTTAGATGTTTTAAGTTTACTGAAGATTATTATATTTAATTAGCTCAACAGACATTAAAAATCTGTATTTATGTTTTTATATGTATTTAGAAAAATACATCTAAAAATAAATGATCAGGTTGGAAACTTTTTCCTTTTTCTAAATCGTTTTTCATAAATAATAAATAATAAAATCCCACAGCAGAAAAGTTCTCCATCTTTTTCTACGTCTTTATTTTCTAAATGATTTTCATCATTTTAAGGTTTATTAATATAAATAAGATGCTGGTTCTTAATAAATTTAATTTGGTAGATATTTATCAGAAGTTCTGAAATAACTGCTTTTTAAAGATTTGATTTGATATTTGTTTATTTCTCTTTGGGTTATAAAAGATCCTTAAATTAACAACAACAACAACAACAACAAACAACCTAAAGTCAAACTAATAAATATAAACAAGTTTATCTGCAATGAATTATTATAAAAATCCCTTTAAATAAGAAGGAAACAACAAATAACGTTAAGCAATATTTTTTCTGAATATTTCCATAAACCCGAAATAAAACTGATGTTTATATTTACTGTATCATGAGAGAACCGGAAATAAGATGTAAAAATATCAAAGAAGAAGAAAAGAGGAGCGTCCGACATGCTGCTGTACCCAAATACACCACTAGATGGCAACACTTCAATACGAGACGAGATTGAAAACCTGAAATAAAAGAGAATAAAATAATTTCTGGTTCTGAGGTGATTATTATTATTATTATTATTATTATTATTATTATTATTATTATTATTATTATTATTATTATTATTATTATTATTATTATTATTATTATTATTATTATTATTATTATTATTATTATTATTATTATTATTATTATTATTATTATTATTATTATTATTATTATTATTATTTTATTTTCATGAATCAGGATCATATAAATATTTTTCAGTCTGTTTGAGTTTTCAGTTTTTCAGCCTCATCATGTTTTCATCAAAACAATAAAAAATAATAATAAATGAATTTCCTATAATTGTTAATACAAACATTGTATTTTTCATGCAGGAGAGGCCTGAATTTGGCATTTTGTTACATTTCTCACATTTGATTAACTAATGACATAATGGAATTAAAATTTATGATTAAATTGAGCCCCCCTGAGCCCACCGGGCCCCCCTGACCTCCCTGGACCCGCCGGGCCCCTGGTTGTGTGAGAGCCTGCAGCGCTGCAGGAGAGGCCTCCATAAAGCCACAGGCTGAACGACCGTCTGCTCCTCGTTTGGAGCTGAAACATCTGGACTGCAGCCAACCAGCTCAGAATCAAGATGGCGGCTTGTGGAAACATGCAGCCATGTTTTCTCTTCTAATCAGCTGCAGAACTTTTCCAGGACCAGACGACTGAAGTCTCAGATCAGAGAAACTCATCCAGGCGTTTCTCTTTAGAGGCTTTGATACCTGCAGCAGCGTCTCCACCAGAACCAGAACCAGAACCAGAACCAGAACCAGAAC
This sequence comes from Gambusia affinis, assembly GCF_019740435.1. Taxonomy (NCBI): domain Eukaryota; kingdom Metazoa; phylum Chordata; class Actinopteri; order Cyprinodontiformes; family Poeciliidae; genus Gambusia; species Gambusia affinis. The sequence continues at coordinate 31,611,096 of NC_057870.1, read as the reverse complement.
CTGGTTCTACATCAGAACCAGAACCAAACAAGGAAAAGCAGCTTTCAGCTTTGATCAACATGTTTGACGTGTAAAGATAATTTTCATGATGACTCAACAAAATACTAGTTTCTAAACTGGTGACTGTTTGATGTTTATGACATTTTTCTTTAGTTTTTATGATGTTTTTATGATGTTTGTTCAGTTATAAACCCATCATCATCCTGAATCTTAACTCCGACCCGGTTCAGGTTCTGAAGACGTCAGAGTGAAATCTCAGGGTTTTGTAAACAGTGGCGGAGCTAGACTTTTATTTCTGGGGGGGCCAATGGGGGGCCAGGGCTATCTGTAAGGGGTCCACTGACTATGACAATGACAATACAGTAAAAGTACTTTCATTCACATACTATATATAAATAAAGACTCATGAAATGAGATTTGCTCATGTAATTTGCAGTTTATTATCAATGCATGCCACACAAAGCATAAGTGGACATTAACCTCTAAATGACACCATTGTAACAAGACAAGACTTACAATGAGAATGCAGTGTCACACAGTTCACAATTACAATATCTCAAAAAAGAAGGTTGTATGTTATGGAAACTGTTATTTAATAGATGCTACATGTGCATTTTATTTTCGAACTTAATGCAGCTATGACCAAATGTACTGACTCCTAAACTATCATTGGTACAAGTACCAGTCGGTGAAGACCCAAATCATGACGAGAAACACAAGACTTCTTCATGCACTCATAAAAGTAAAATCCTTCGGTTGTTGTGAGATGAAGCAAAATATGTTACAAAGTCATCCATGTTGAGGCCCCGTGCCCTCCTTGACTCTATGCTAAGTGTTCCAATGTGACTTAGCCTGGCATCACCAAGAATAGTCTTTGTACCAGGAGCTGTGAAAAGTTCTCTTTCTCTCTTCTTGTTCCATGCTGAGTTCTGGGGAAGTTTGTCAAACTTGGCTGAACAGGGCCCTGTTCTTTTGACTTTGAAATATCTGGAATACAAACACAATGGTTATGTACACATAATTTACATGATCATTATGTCATGTAAATTGTGCAGCTACTAAGCAGGTCTTAGTGTAAGTAAAATTACCACTGGGTCCTTTTGGAAAAGCAAAAGGAGTGCTGGACACTGCTGAGAAGAGATCAGTGGTATCTCCTGCAATTGCCCCTTCTGGCTCATCATCATCCTGGTCAGGCGCAGAGCTTTCTGTGTTTTCAGACTCCTCCTTTGATGGAACTACGTTGTAAAAACAGTACATTAACATAATTGAACCAACAATTAAAGAAACACATTAGCAGAAGCCAGCAAGTAAAAATAACCTAAAACGGGGCAGGAATTTGACTGTTTCTGTAGATACTCTGACCTGGTGATGGTGGATTGGTGTTTGCCAGACTTTCTTTCTCGTGACTGTTCTCAGGACATGAGCTACCAGGACTGCTGATGTCAGAGCTGAACCCTGTTTGATCTGTGCCTGATTTGCTTTTTTTTATAAAGAAGCTGTCTATCCTGCCTCCCTGTCTTTTCATTCTCAACTGACCCTAGGAAAAAAAACAAGCCAGTCATGTTATGCCAAGTATCACTTCCTATTACTTAGTGTTAATAGATCCCCACTTCCAGTGTGTAGGTCAGGGGAAACAGACTGTGGCTGTATGTTCAGCATTCAAACTTCTCAGCTACTGGACCGACTAACCTGTTTTTGTTCATGATCATTATCGACTTTATTTATAAAGCACTTTAACAGCAGCCAGAGCTGAAATAAAGTGCTAAACATCAGCGATAAGATAAAAGAAAACATAAAAGAAAATGACAAAGCTAAACACATAAGAATTTAAATAAATTAAACATTTCATGGAAAACATAATAAAGCAAAAAGAGTAACAGATTAAATTGTCACAAGTTCATGCCCTTTCCTAGGGGAAACGGAACCTCTAACAAAGTGTTGCCGTTTCATAGAAAATGTTTAGAAAAGAATTAGTAAAAATAGCAAATGTCAGTGGGGAACTTGTGTGGAGTTTTTTCACTCATTTTATAGTACAAGCTGGCTCCATTAGCATTACCTTTCACAGGTAAGAAAGAAAGAACACAATTTTATGAACAGAATTTCTTGACTTTGTGGCCAAACGACAGCTTCTGAGCCAATAAATATTTCCCATGTAATTATATTGGCCAGAAGTAACTACTCTGATTTTTATTTTCTTAGTATAGCTAACATTTTTCATTCTGTATAGTTTTATTTAATGCGAGAGCTGATGATCCATTCTGTCTGATAACACATGCACCACGTTGGATACTTTTTTTTTTACTTCCCGTATTTATCCTCCCGACATTGTTCAGGCAGACGTGAGTGGTAAACACACTGAAACACGTCAGCGTCTTTACAATACTTTTTGCTTCTGCGTGCATTACGAGTCTGACTGGCAGACGTGACGTATCATAGGAACTGGCCGACTCGCTCACTAAGTCGGCGTCTACGTATGTCTATAGCTGTAGCATTGTTAGCTTGATGCTCGCAACTTATAGTAGTAACTCAACTACCAGAAACTATTTCCTGGCTGAGCACAAAATGTTTTTAACGGGGTTTTTTTATTGGTAGTAGTAAACCATTGTAAAACTTACCTTTGAAGTCAGATTATCCGTCTTGGAGTCAAATCGACTGTATTCCTCTTAGCTGTACAATATTTCTCTATCGTCTCTTCGCGGTTCTCCTTCTCTTCTTCTGTTGGGTCAACTCTGTTGTGTCCAAATGGTGTATCACAATAAACGTAAATGGTGCATATCGCCCCCTGCTGCTTTTGAGCAGTCACAACAGTCACAAGTGTCACAACCCATTGTGGTACATAGTGCTACCTACTGTGAAGGAATGACTGGGTGTCGTGACATGTCGATCATTTGGGGGGGCCGCTGGGGGGGCCAATCAGATGGCTGGGGGGGCACTGGCCCCCCCCGCCCCCCCTCTAGCTCCGCCTCTGTTTGTAAATGAATGATTTTGACCGGAGTTTCTGGGTCCAGTCCGGTACCAGCAGCAGGTCAGTGTTTGCTCTTTTCTCCGTCAGTAAACTCTGCAGCTCAGAGGAAACGAAGCTCCGCCTCCCAGCAGGAAACCAGACAGAAATATAAAAAATATCAACCAGGATGTTTATCTTAAAGGGAGGATGAGAAAATAAAATAATTTAACTGTCGAGTTCACTGAGCTCCATGGAGAAAAAACTTTTCATTCTGAAACAATGAGAATAAAAATGAAAACTGGGAGGATTTATGAAATATCTAAACTGATTTAAATTGGCAGCATGCAGAACATTAACGGTTCATTAGAAACGTTGAGTCAGGAAATGTCCCAGGATGCATCACTGTGAAAAAAAAGATTTCTGTAACTTCTGAACTTCCTCTGCTGGCCACGCTGTGACGGCATTCAGGGGCCGCACACAATCCTCCTGAGGGCCACAAACGGCCCCCGAGCCACACTTTAAAAACGCTGCTGATTTTTTTTTATGTTATAAAGTTTAATAATCTGGGATCATATTCCTGTTCAGTGTTTCCCATCAGCTGCAGGTCACATTATTATAAATAAATATAAGTAATATTTTTTAAATCATGAAAAATAAAACCTTCCTCAGACGCCGGCCTCTGATTGGTCGGTTTCACTGCGTCTGTGTCTGCTTGGCCCCGCCTCCTGTGACCTTTGACCTTCTGTCAGGCAGATCTTTGGTGAAGCTGAACGTGGATTAAAAACATTTTACAACAATTTCTGGTGAGTTTATTCAAATTAAATGTTAATAATTAAAATATTAAATGAAAACATCTAAAATCTTTTCTAACTTCTCCAGTTTTGTTTTCTGTTAGTTTGATTTTGTGTCTTGATTTTTAATTTTATCCAATATCCTGATCATCTCCATAACTTTATTCTTTGTCTAAGAATCAGATGGAAAATGGAAACATGAAGAATAAATGAACATAAATCGACTGGTTTCCATTTTCAGAGAAGGAAATAAAACGAACCAAAGTTCAAACAGAAACTGAATCACTATAAAGCAGCAAAACACGTTCAGGTTCTGATAGCATCAATAAAGTCAGATAAATGGGCCATAAACAGAACCAGAGGGTGAAGGTCACTGAGCAGAGTTCAGTCCGTCAGCAGAGAGAACCATGAATTTGTCTGAAATTATGATTTAAACGATGGATTATTGATTCGGCTCTCGGTTTAATTCATTCTCTGGAATCACCAGGTGAGTCTGCTAGCGCTGCTCCTGCAGCTCCTCCAGAGTTCAGTCAGCAGGTTTTATGATTTTTATGATTTTTCTATGTTCAGACTTTGACTAATGAAAATCTGAAATTATCTAAAATTCTGATTTATAGAGTTTTGATCCAGAACCAAATCTCACCTTTCAGATCCTGATAAATATTAAATGAATGGGAATCCTTTCAAAATAAAGGCATAATTCAGGAGAGTTATGAAGTCTTTCTTCTCCAGGATGTTTTAATGTTTTTCGAACGGATCTGAGATGCTGACAGGTTAAACATTTAAATAATTACTTCATAGAAGCTCATTTTATCAGTTCATGTTCTAAATATTTCTGTTTGCTCAGTTTCTCCTCGTTTCCTCATGATGGATGAAGCAGCTGGTGAGTTCAGACTGTCTCTCTATTTAAACAGATCTACGTACATTCTGTTTCTCATATATCTACTCTGATCAGGCAAAACATTATGACCACCTGCCTAAAATCTGTTATCCACCTCACCTGTCAGCGGTCATAATGTTATGCCTGATATCACAGCTTCTGTTTTTTTAAACAGAACTTAATACAAATTGTTAAAACATAGAATTCCTGAACTATTTTTTACCTGCAGAGTTAAAGAAAATCAGATTTTCTGACTTATTTAAAGTTTTTACACTTTTTAAAAAAATGTTTGTGATTCTAAATTCTCCAAAAATGTTTTTTAAATTATCTTTTATTTCTGTGAATATTTGAGCACAACAATTTCTGTTTCCAAAAGCATCAAGATTTATTCAGGTTTGCTGCTGGTAAAAAAATCCACCTGCATTTGGAAAAATATGATTTCTGAATGTAAAGAATGAAAATAACGGAGAAAACTGTGATGTTTACGGTTCTTTATGCTCTGAATAAACTGCAGGAAAGGATTGAATTTAAAGTTTTGGACTAAAATACACAAACAGAGTAAAGCTGCTGTGATTGGACAGTAACCTGGTCCAGATGCAGAGCAGGACGTAACGAGTCGATCTGTTAATAAATAAACTGATATTTATGAAAACTGGTTAATATTTGAACAGTTAAACTTATTCAGTTATGTTGTTGATTTGGTGAAACATGATTGATTTAATGCCTGCAGTATGATTATATATTTAATAAAGCATCAGGTGTGACGTGGAGCCAAACGTCACACATCGTGTTACTGCGCCCTCTGGTGTTGAAAAGTCTCAACAGCAACAAAAACCTTAAAATGATCGACTTCACAGTCAGAGTCCAGCTCTATTGGCTTTTTATGACATCACATAAACTTCCCATAATGCATCTGAATGACCTCTCTCTCTCTCTCTCTCTCTCTCTCAGTTTTTTATGACGTGCCTTGCTTGACCCGTAAAACCAGCAAAGATCTCCTTCTGACCTGTAAGTCGTCCTGATCTGAAAGTTTCTGCCGCTGATTGTTCATCTGCATGTTTGGTGTTTATCTGCTTTTCTGAAGCTTTTACTGAACTTGAGTGAAAACAGGAAGTGAATGCAGGTGTGTGTGTCTAAGGTGTGTTAATGTTGGGTTGTGGGACTGAGAGACCTCACTGCTGCTGGACTCCTCAACCACAAAGCTGTTAGTTTCTCTACTGAATATAAACTGAGTTAAAGGGCCAGGTGTAGCGTTGGGGAGGATATGAGTCTCTTTGGGGTTCAATTCCCCAGACGAGCGCCGCTTGTCCAGCCAGGGATCCATAGATCACCTACAGATCCATCAGATCCTGGAAACCTCCTGGAGCGGATCCTGGAATCCTCCTGGAGTGGCTGCAGGACACAGACGTCCAGTCCACCAGCAGTCAGCACCACCCCATCCTCCGCCCCCAGGCTGAAGGGTGACTCACTGAGCACCAATAAATGATCAATTTAAATATTTAAGACCAATTCAAATTTCTTCCTGTATTTGGGGAGACGATGGCTGGAAGAATTCATCCTGCAGTTTGATGCTTCATCCTGTTGTTGGCTGGTGGTCAGAGGGTCCAGTGGGTCCAATGGTTCCAGTGGGTCCAGTGGGTCCAATGGGTCTACTGGGTCCAATGGGTCCAATGGGTCTAGTGGGTCCAATGGTTCCAGTGGGTCCAATGGGTCCGGTGGGTCCAATGGGTCCAGTGGGTCCAATGGGTCCAATGGGTCCAGTGGGTCCAATGGTTCCAGTGGGTCCAATGGGTCCAGTGGGTCCAATGGGTCCAGTGGGTCCAGTGGGTCCAATGGGTCCAGTGGGTCCAATGGGTCCAATGGGTCCAGTGGGTCCAATGGTTCCAGTGGGTCCAATGGGTCCAATGGTTCCAGTGGGTCCAATGGGTCCAGTGGGTCCAATGGTTCCAGTGGGTCCAATGGGTCCAATGGGTCCGCTGGGTCCAATGGGTCCAGTGGGTCCAGTGGGTTCAGCAGTTTGATGCTTCATCCTGTTGATGGCTGGTGGTCAGAGGGTCCAATGGGTCCAGTGGGTCCAATGGGTCCAATGGGTCCGGTGAGTCCAGACGGTCCGGTGAGTCCAGTGGCGCAGAAGTTCTGTACTGTTAACTGTTCTCATGTCCTCAGTTTCATGTTCTAAGCAGTTCATTCATTTTATTTGCCAAGCAGTGAATCTTTGTCAGGTGGACAAAAATCACTGTATCATCACAGCAAAGTACAGAAAATTCACAAATCCCCAAAAGAATGAAACATACAAAAATTATTATAAACATTTACATATGAAACATAAATAAAACAGTGACAGGATGTTGGCTGCTCAGCCTCATGTGGATCCTAAGAATAATATTAAGACAACTTGAGCAACATTTATGTCATTAGGCTGTTAGCCTCTATTGAAACCAATAGTCTTTAATCTATATTCAAATTTCTATAATTTTCCTAAACTCACATGTGGCAATGGCAGCCATTTTGGACAGTTTGAGTGGAACATCCGGAACTGTTGATGTAAATGAACTGAACTGAACTGAACTGAACTGAACTGAACTGGCTTGTTGTTGGACTCCTCTGCTCGTTACTCCATTTGAAGTGCACTTCCACTAATTGGCCAGTGGGTGGCACTACATGCACACAATCTCCATTCAGAATCTGTGCAGATGCAAACAAAGCTTCTGAAAAGTTGCCAACATGACTGAAGGAGCAGAGGCACAACCTGGACAATGTTTTTACAGTTTCCTGTCTTTTTCTACTCCAGTCTCCCCACTGAGGATCATTCTAATGGGGAACAGTTGGTCTTCAAGAAGCGAGGTTGGGAACGCCCTACTGGGACAATCCCAGTTCAACACCGAGGTAGAACCAGAAACCTGCCTGAGTTTCACAGGACAGCTGATGGGGAACGGCTTGGTCATCATCAACACTCCAAACCTGCTGCTGCCCAGCATCTCCCAGTTCCACCTGATCGAGCACATCGAATGCTGCATGAGACTTTCTTCTCCTGGACCTCATCTGTTCCTGCTGGTTCTGCAACCTGAAAGCTTCACAGAAGACCACAAAGACAGGCTCTGCAGAATCCTGGAACATATCAGTGACCAATCCTTTGCTCACTCGCTGGTTCTGAAAACACCCAGAGAGACTCCTGGACAAAACTCGGTCGGTCCGGGGGCCCTAGAGGCCATGGTGAGGAACTGCAGAGGAGAGTTTCTGTGGAAGAGGACCACCAAACTCTCTGAGATCTGGCAGTTTTTGGAAAAAACTCTGACAGAGAACAGAGGACGACGAGTCAGCTCAGAGAAGTTTGAGGAGCAGACATCCATGAACAGCCAGGTTTCCAGTGAGTATGGCCTGGCTTTCCTTTGTTTCCACAAAACCAGCTTCACTCCTTCATTAAATGCTCAACCATAATTGGCCATTATTGATTCAATATAGGCACCATGTTTGGTTTTTATCTTTAGACCAGAACGTAAAACTGAAACTAACTCCAGAGTTTCAAACGGGTTAAAGTAATTTCAAATGTCACGTTTAAAACAGCAGTAGACCAAAGTGCTTCACAATTTACACCAACCATCACGACACAAGACAAAGATTAAAACAATAAAATGCAGATATTAAATAGCAAACAGGAAACAAGTTGAGTAAAAGTATCAGAAGAACAGCAATTCAAGTTGCACTAAGAGCCAATAAAAATGTTTTTGATAGATATTGAAGTGAAGATGCCTGTTTACTGTTATGCTAGCAGGTGATGCTAGCAGGTGATGCTAACAGGTGATGCTAACAGGTGATGCTAGCAGGTGATGCTAGCAGGTGATGCTAGCAGGTGATGCTAAGTTCTGGTCCAATGAAAGCATATCTGTTTGCTAATTGAACTTTGTTCAACAAGTTTATAGTCTAGATCCATTCTCCATACCTTATTGATAAGCTGATTGGATGTGGAACCGCATGCAGTTTTGATTGTTATTATTGTTTTTCAGGTTCGGCCTTCAGAATAGTTCTGTTTGGGAAAAGTGAAGAGATGAAGACCAAACTGGGGAACTTTATTCTTGGTAAAGGCCGAGAGGATTTCCATAAAACATCTTCTCCTAAATGTGCAGCTGCTAACGGAGAGTGGAGAGGATATTCACTGACGGTGGTTAAAACTCCAAACTTCTTCCACATGTCTGAGAAAAAACTCAAAGCAGAAATGAAGGAGTGTGTGAGACTCTGTGAGCCTGGACCAAATGTCCTTCTGCTGCTGGTCAAACCTTCCTCATTCTCCCAGAGGAAGAGGCAAAGCCTCTCATCCACCCTCGGTTTGCTCGGACCGGACGCTGTGAAACACTCGCTGGTGGTTAAGACACATGAACAGATCGAATCTGGGCCGATCAAGCAGCTGATCAGAGACTGTGATGAACGACAGTACAACATGTATGAAAATGACCAGAGGGCATTAATGAGGAAGGTAAAGGCCACCGTGCACCTCAACAAGGGACTCTACCTCACCTTGGCTGAAGAGAACATGGACCCAGAACCTGGACTTCACAGGAGAACCTTAAACCTGGTTCTGTGTGGGACAAGAAACGCAGAGAAAACCTCACTAGCGAAGGTCATTTTGGGTCAGACAGAACTTCATTTGGACTCCAACCCTTCAGACATCGTCAGGAACGAAGGAGAGGTGTGCGGCCGTTGGGTTTCTATTCTGGAGATGCCTTCACTGTACGGAAAAGCTCAGCAGGAAGTGATGGAGGAATCCTTCAGGTGTGTCTCCCTCTGTGATCCTGAGGGTGTCCACGCCTTCATCCTGGTCCTACCTGTGGGTCCCCTCACTGATGAAGACAAGGGAGAGTTACACACCATCCAGGACACATTCAGCTCTAGAGTCCATGACTTCACCATCATCCTCTTCACCACAGAGACTGATGCTGCAGCTCCTGCTGTCACTGACTTCATCAGGGAAAGCAGAGGCGTCCAGGATCTCTGCCGGAGCTGTGGAGGAAGATATTTAGTTCTGAACATCAAGGACAGGCAGCAGATCCCAGAGCTGCTGCGAGTCGTAGAAAAAACAATCATGTCTGAAGATGAGCAACTTGGATACACAGCCAAAATACACGCCAACGCTCAGGCAGAAAAAATCTGGGAAAAAGATAAAAACATTGTACATCTGGAGGAAGAAGTTCAGAACCTCAAATGGAAAGCCAACATCAGCAGTAAGTGAGATACAGTCATTAAAAAGAACCACAAATAATCTGATCTTTGACATGTTTTAGAACTACTTCATTCCAACCTCATATAGAAAAACTAATTAAAGAAAATCAAAGTCCAGTCCAGGAAGCTCCTTCAGCAGCTTTTAGATCCTCCTCCATCTGCAGTCAAGTCCAGTTCATTAGTATCTCACATTTCAGCAACAAGGCAGTTCAAAGGGCTCTAAATGATTAATACATAGCATAATAAATAAGCAACAAAATCCCCATTACGTTACTTTGCACTGGCACTCCTGGAAGATTTAGCAAATGGGAGAATCAGGAAGGAAATCCAAACTATTCAAGCCTGAATGCAGTATTCCCATGACCTCCAGGGGGCAGCAGAGGCTGGTTTTCCAAGCCCACTGAGGTCACAGGAAGTGTGTTTTAATCTGCTCACACCTGTTTGTACTCAGCTGTGGACAGTCGACCTCCTACAACACCACTGATGTGGCTAAACCAGACAAACCGAGCTACACAGTTAGCTGTGCTAACCCTAAAGCATGAACATTAGTACTGCTGCAGCTAAACATGGTGTTTAGCGGAAGCTAATGCTAAAGTGTTTTAATTGTCCAGCAACCTGAGAAGGTGAAGATCTATCGTATCAGTTTCTTCCTCTGGTTAAATCAGTTTGGTTTTTAGAGGCCTGAACAAATACAAGAGCTCACCAAACTCGACGGACGTCAGAACTGGATGAAAATTAAATATTTTAAGAGTTTCACAAAGTCAGAACAGGAGTGGCTCAACAGCGCCCCCTGGCAACTTTCAAAACACCTTACTTTATTGTACAGCTATGAAATTTGGTACACTTGTAAAAGTCCTCAAGTCCTGCACAAAACTCTCCTGCTCTCCACTGAACAAGAAGTCGGCCATCTTGGATTGAAAGCTCCAAACCCATTTTGGCAGTTTATAGTTTAATCAAACTTCTACAGATTTCAATCAATCAGTTTGAGACTTGATCAATTTGCTAATAAGGCCTGGCAGATTAAAAGTTATCAAAACTCCAAGTTTCAAAATCTTTTTTGTTTGGTGTCACAGAGACACCAAAACTTTCAGGGGTTGATCCACATCCGGTTCCTGCAACATGCAGCAGTCAATACACTTAATCAACATCCCTCGGCAACAGGAAGTGTAATTTATTACTTTGGCATTAAACAATTGACCCTCTTGACCTAATTGACATGATCTTGTAACAGAACATGGTTAACAATTTGCTTTAAAGCATAAAGATTTTCCATTGTTTATTAATGCCCAGATTTGCCTTTGAAATGAAACCCAAGTTGCATTTTTGTTTTCATAAACGTACATCAGAAGTTCACATCCTTTTTACTAACCTACACTCATGACCTATATTCCACTGACTCTTAAGCTTCTATTAAAAACTTAAATAACTTCTTTTCCTTCCAGGAGTCGATGGACCGCCGGCCCCAGACTCTCTTAGGATCGTCCTGATCGGTAAGACCGGCTGTGGGAAGAGCTCCTCTGGAAACACCATCCTGGGAAGAGAGGAATTCAAAGCTCAGGCTCTCCAGAAATCTGTCACCAAGTATTGCCAGAAAGCTCAGAGTGAAGTCGCCGGCCACTCAGTCACTGTGGTCGACACTCCTGGACTGTTTGACACCAGCCTGTCCAACGATGAAGTCAACCAGGAGATGACCAAGTGCATCAGCCTCCTGGCTCCTGGTCCACACGTCTTCCTTCTGGTGCTGCAGATCAGCAGGTTCACTGCAGAGGAGAAGGACACATTAAAACTGGTCAAGAGAGTCTTTGGAAAAACGTCTGAGAAGTTCACCATCATCCTGTTCACAAAAGGAGATTCATTAGAACATCATTCAATGTCTTTAGAGGAATACATCGAGACAGGAGACGATCAGATCAAGAATCTCATCGATGACTGTGGAGGACGGTACCACATGTTCAACAACTACAACAAAGAAAACAAAGCACAGCAGGTCTCTGGGCTGATAGAGAAGATCAAGCAGATGGTGAAGAAAAACGGCAGCGGCTGCTTCACCAATGAGATGCTGAGGGAAGCCGAGGCGGCGATCCAGAAAGAAGTGGAGAAAATCCTGGAACAGAAGAACGAGGAGATGCAGAAAGAGCTGCAAACGATTGAGAAACAACGAGACAAAGAAATGAAAGAGCTGCAGGAGAGGATGGAGGAAGAAGAAGCAGCTCTAGCAAGTCACAGAGAAGATACATTAAAACAACTGGAGCAGGCCAGAGTTAAAATTACCAATGAGACTGAGAGGATAAAGAAAGAGAAGGAAAAGAGGGATGAAGAAGACAGGAAGAAGAAGAGAGAGGAGGAGAAGGAAAATCAGGAGTCTGAAGCAAAACTGATAAATTTGCAGGAAAAAATTGATTCTACGACAGATCTGGAGAAGAAAAGTTTACTGGGACAACTTAAAGAAAGTACGAGGAAAGAGCAAGAGAACAGGAAGAAGGAGCAGAAGGAATACTGGGAACGTCGAAGGAGAGAGAACGAGAGCAGACGGAAAAAGGCTGAAACAAAACTCAAACAGCTCCAAATGTATTACGATCAGAACAAAAAGACGTCCGAACAGCAGACTGAACAGGAGAGCAAAAAACTGGGAGAGTTGGACGAAAAATATGAGAAGAAAGCAGCGGACATCAAGAAGAAGTTCCAAGAGGAGGCGAGAGCACAAGCTGAAGAGCACAACAACTTCAGGGAGAAATACACAGAAAACTTTGCTGGTCTGATGGAGGAACACCGGGAGGAAATCCAGAACCTGGAGCGGAAACACCAGAGGGAGATGCAGGAGAAAGAGGAGAAACGGCAGAAAGAGTACAAACTGCTGGACAACCTGCTGGTTCACAAAGAGGAACGACTGAAAGAAGAACTGGAGCACAAAGACCAGCAGCTGAAAGAAATGGAGGAATTAAAGATCGCCCAGGAGAGAGAGCTGAAGACCATGAAGGAGAAATACAAGAACAGATGTTTGATCTCCTGAGAGGTTCTGGTCCAGGGATCGACCCACTTCATCGACTGGCCTGTGGATTTACATCAACAACATCTCAACATGTAGCAGTTAGCAATCAGCTAATTTATGACTCCAGATCCAAACCTCCAGGTCCAAACCTCCAAGTCCAAACCTCCAAGTCCAAACCTCCAGGTCCAAACCTCCAGGTCCAAACGTCCAGGTCCAAACGTCCAGGTCCAAACGTCCAGGTCCAAACCTCCAAGTCCAAACCTCCAGGTCCAAACCTCCAGGTCCAAACCTCCAAGTCCAAACCTCCGGGTCAAAACCTCCGGGTCCAAACCTCCAGGTCCAAACATCCAAGTCCAAACCTCCAGGTCCAAACCTCCAGGTCCAAACCTCCAAGTCCAAACCTCCAAACCTGCAAGTCCAAACCTCCAGGTCCAAACCTCCAAACCTCCAAGTCCAAACCTCCAGGTCCAAACCTCCAGGTCCAAATCTCCAAGTCCAAACCTCCAAGTCCAAACCTCCAGGTCCAAACCTCCAGGTCCAAACCTCCAAGTCCAAACCTCCAGGTCCAAACCTCCAGGTCCAAACCTCCAAGTCCAAACCTCCAAGTCCAAACCTCCAGGTCCAAACCTCCAGGTCCAAACCTCCAAACCTTCAAGTCCAAACCTCCAGGTCCAAACCTCCAGGTCCAAACCTCCAAACCTCCAGGTCCAAACCTCCAAACCTCCAGGTCCAAACCTCCAAACCTCCAAGTCCAAACCTCCAGGTCCAAACCTTTCATCCACCTGCAGAGAGCAAAGACTCCAACAGATTTCAGAGAAAATGTCCCAGAGGACAAATGGAGCTCAGATCCTGCTGATCTCTCAGCCTGTCCACATTAACGCCCACATAGTGAGGAAGACGTTGCCAATGGAGTCGCCCCAACTGGGTCAGAACCAGAGCAGACATCGACCGGCTGGAGGAAGACCTGACGATGAAGGAGCTTCTCTTCCAGCAGCAACGAGCCACAATACTCACTCTGACGATGTTAAAATATTCTTCCTCATGTCTTCCTCAGTATACGACTCGGATTTATTCTGGTCTCTTAGCAACAAGCCTGGCACAATCTGGAGGTGTGTGCTCTCCTGACAGTTTTCAGTAAATCCAAACTGATCTGGAGGTTTAAGTTTCTCTGTTTTTGGTCAAATATATTTTATAACTTATTATCAGTGATGGCATCGTTACTGTGAAAAGTAACTTTAATCTGATTAATTATTACTTGATTTGAAAAGTAACTAAGTTACATTTAAAGTAACTTTTTGTTACTTTCAGGAGCTGCTGACAACAACACTGTGAAGATTACATTAATGTTTGCCAATATTTAATCTCAAGTGATTTTATAATAATAACATCAACAATATTTCTCCATTTATAAGGTTGAACTGAAGGGAGATTGTTTAAAGGTAACAACAGTACGAAAAAAACTTTAGTAACAGAAACGGTGGTGACTGGACGAGACGTAGAGGAAATGAAATTAAACTACAAAAGAAAATAGTAATTTTCTATTGTAGTAATTGTAACAATAAGTAACTGTAGTCTGACTACTGGATTTGAAAAAGCAACGCGTTAGATTACTGGTTACTGAAAAAGTAACATATTAATATATTACATATTAATATATTACATATAAATATGTAAGGCGTTACTGACATCACTGCTCATTATGAACATCAGGCTGTAATCCGGTTCAAACTGAGCAGAACTTTTCCTAACATGAATCAGAAGAGAGAGAACCCAGAAAGAGTTTTCAGTACCAGAACCAAAACAACCTCCTGGTCCTGGATGGAGGTTCATTCATGATCTTCATTTAGTGACGTCACTAGATGAGGATCTGAAACGTTTATCGATAAAAAGTCGTGATAAATATTCATATTATTACTCCATTAGATGAAAAATTACACTTTATTACATTCACTCCTAAATGGAAACAGTTTTTCCAAAAGGTTAGTTGAGTAAATGTAACTGAGTTAACATAACTAGTTACTACCAACTGTGGATGGTTTTACCAGGAAACTGTTTCCACCAAGACAAGATCCAAAATGGATTCCAGGATCGTTTCATAACTTTGAACCTGCAGCAGGTTAAACATGTTTGGACAGAAACTTCTGGATGTTTTCTGTGTTTTTCTGTTTCTTCAGTCTGAAAATCAGCCGAGTCCAGATCAGAGTTCTGGACGTGAAGCTTGTCAAGAAATCTGGGGTGTGTGAGATCTGTCCAGGCCCAAGCAGAACAAACGATCATAAGATGCCTAGGAGACTGCCACAGACTACTGTGTTGAGTAATAATGATTTCTTAAGGTGTAATCCCTGTGTTTAGTATGTTCTTTGTAACGATGAACCAAAATCAAATAATCTATGGTTGGTAAAATGTAAGGAATTGAAGTTTTACACAGGAGAAGAAATAGGGCTGTGTTGCAGCGACAGGAAGTGGTTAGAATGTCAGAGCTGCCGATGAGAGCTGAGAGCTGCTTGCAGCTGCAGACTCGGAAAGTTTTTAAAATAGTTACAAACTGTCATGAGTCAAGGAAATGTCAAGAAGAGGTGGAGGTTTTAGTTATTTTAGTAAATAAAGTTATCTTTAAAATGAATTACTTAAGAGAAATCTAGACCCAACAGTAGACTTAAAGGTTAATAAATAAATATTCTGTTTCCAGCCTACAGATAGGAAAGACTATTATTTCCAAACATGAAAGTTACAAAGAATGAAATCTAAAAACATTGTGAATAATTGGATAAGATTCAAAGTGAAATGCTTTCATTAATATTGGTTTGCTTGCAGTAAACATTTACTCTTGTATTGAAACAAGTAACTGTAACTTTGATGTCAAGTAATTAGAATTATGGATTATTCCTAGTTTCTTTTCAGAAAACTTGTAGTAAGCTCACGTTAAGTTACAACTGATGAATTATGGATATTATAATGAATTGGTAGATGATAAATTAGGAAAGTAAAATAAGTTAAATGTGACTTTTATGGTGGAAGGATGCAGCTGCCTGTGAAAGATCAGAGGAAGGGCGTGAGGTGTGAATGGAGCAGATCTCGGGTTGCAGGTGTCACAAGTGCATTAGTTCAACCGCCCACGTGGAAAAAGAGACACGTGGAGAGTTGGGGCCTGGATGGGACCGTGGGTTGCGTGCGCAGATGTTTTTTGTCTTGGAGAGAGAGAAAAGAAAGGTATAAAGCCACGAGACTGAAGGAACACGAGGCTCTTCGTCCTCCGGCTGAGACTCGACAAGTGCAGCACCGGCAGAAGACCACATCCTGGAACCAAGTAAATTACCTCTTAAGGAGTACTACGGAGCACCTCACGCCGGATTAACAGGACGAAGATCCACCGACCCACTGCCTTGGTTCCTCATTGGATTTCCCTACTCTGCACTCGACCCAACGATCTCAAAATACATCGCACAGACTTGGGGAATTGAACAAAAGTCACAGGATCGATCAAGAGCTGTTCGGTTGGATATAACAGACAGTTCACCTTATTTCAATTCCGAGGAAGGATTTACTTTTTTAAAGATAAAGATTCCGATCAAGAGCTGTTCGGTTGGATATAACAGACAGTTCACCTTATTTCAATTCCGAGGAAGGATTTACTTTTTTAAAGATAAAGATTCCGATCAAGAGCTGTTCGGTTGGATATAACAGACAGTTCATTTTGTTTCATTTCCAAAAGAGGATTCCTTTTCCACGGAGAAGGATTCTGACCAAGGACTTCTGTTGCCGAGATCCAATTTCATCTGGGTAGGAGTCTGCTGCATCTCAAAGCCTTATTTGATAGAAAGATGACAGTGTAGGGAGGTTATTAGGAAATAGTTAAATTGATCTAAATTTTATTGATTTTCTTTGTATGTTAATCTCAAGTGAATTCTGTATGCCTGTCATTTACCCTGCTAAAGCTTGCTTAATAAATGCATATAATATAAAATTCTAATCAGGTTGTGGACCTTGAAATTAATTGAGTCATTTGAATCAAAGTTCTTCTATTTATAGTAAAACCAGTATACAAGATTCTAGTAATGTGGTGGCTTCAGACTTTCCTTTGGTGAGTTTAAAATAATGGCCTTGGGACTTGATTTTTTTTAATCCTAGTCACTAAAGATTATCCAGCCGTTAACAAGTACTCGTTACATTTTAGAAAGAATACTGCCGTTAACAGAAGTGGTTATTTAAATTATGCAGTTGTCTGGGCTACTCAGCTGATTATTTATTAACTTAAGAAGGCCATAACTTCTGGACGAAGGTAGTGAGAGCTGGACGAATTTCTTTCGCCACCAGTTTAAACAGATTATCTCTTATAGATCTTGATCAGGGTAAGACCCAGGTCATAGAGATTTTCCGGACCTGTTAGACAGAGAACTGGTCAGTAGTCAGCCCCGAGGAGTTGAGAGGAGATGGCGAGGCTGGCTATTGCGTAGTAACAAACAAGCTGAACAGTCGGACTCGGATCGTCTCTGATTCCAGTTATTTAACAAACCAGCAGGTTTGGTCAGCGATCGGCTGCCATAGAGACATAGAGAGAAATTATTATCTGATGGATTTTAGTTTATGTGGAAGGAAAACATGAATCAGAGATTTCCTGAGCAGAACAACCCACTAACAGAGAGCTGATTATTGATTTGATATTTAATCACTATTTAATAGGTTGATGTCCATCTGGATCTAACTGGCCTAGTCAAAGACTTTTTCCATTTTGTGATTAAAATAAAATCTGCATCAATCAGATCAACTGAAACCCAGGTTCTGTTGACCCAACAGACCCAACAGAACCAACAGACCCGGACTCTGCTCAGAACTTCTCTGGTTCCTCGGAGGTTCCTGATGGTGGAACAAACTGGACACTGGAGTTATTACTGGACACACTGGACGCTCTACCAACATGTTTACCAGATTTACTTCTTGTTCTTTCAGATCAGGAAAAAGTTTTGATAAAGATTAAAATCTATTTTCAAATCATGACTCCATTTATTCATTTAAAAACCTTTTCAGATCAAACTGAGCTTTTAGTTTCTGGTCCTTCAGTGCAGCTTCAACTTTAAGGCGTCGTGTGAATCTCTGAGTTTTTCTAAAATAATAATAATAATAATAATAATTAATAATAATAATAATAATAATAGCATCTCCACACCTGGAGAACTGAAGTCATAAGATCCACCAGGCTGGTTGCAGTTAAACCAAATTAAATGTATATTAATATCTGAAACTAACATTATTTTTATATGATAACTGGCTTTTAAAGTTTAAAATGAAATGATATGACAAGTCGTCATGATATTTTTAAATTAATAATGATGTTTTGTTTCTGGCTTCATAAGTTCTTCATTAGTAAATTATAAACAGTTTTCTAGTTTTATAGCAACAAGTCTTATTAACTCCACTGACTCTAATCTGACAGAAGCTACTGAGCCACCCCGACCTCTGACCCCCACCTGCAGTGAGGTGAGTGAAGAGTCACACAGACAGAGGAATTGAACCAACAACCGTTTAATTCACTGTAAAAATTCATAATGCTGTTTAGTTTTAGGTTTATTTAGAACAAATCTCAGTCATAAATATGTTATAAACTTATAAAAACTAGTTTAGTGCATCAATAAGAATCTATATGTGTAGAAAAATGTATTTGTAAAGAATATTTACAAACGTTACAATATTTTATGTCAGATCTTTCAATCAATCAACTTTATTTCTGTCAGGTTCTATGTTTTTTGGTGTATTTATTTCTAGTTTCCTGTGTGTCTGAGTCTCCATGTTGTCCTGTCTCCCTTTGATTAGTTCCCAGGTGTGTCTCGTTCCCTGATTACCTTATGTGTATTTAGTGTCACCTGTGTCTCTGTGTCTTGTCGGATCCTCGTCTACGTCTCGTCACTCCGTCGTCCTGTTCCCTGTGTTCTGGTTTGTTCCATTAAATTCATTATTTTACAATTATTCCGGTCCATCTGCGTTTCTGCCTCACCTCCACCACCGCAAAACATGACAATTTCTACTATGAAGTAGATTCAGTGACAGTGAGGTGAAACTAACGTTAACGTTTCTTTCCAAACAGGAAACTAAATTCACTAATAAACATTTTGATTTACAGCGACATGATATTTGACTGGAGTTTGTTCTATTACAGCTCTACTCTATTCACTTTTGTTTTAATTTAAATATTTCCATCTGAACATCTATTATTTATTCAGAGGGAAAATAATTGATACAGATTCATAAAAGGAGAATAAAACCTGCACCAAAAGTTGGATTAAAAAGAAAAAATAAATCTGCATTTTAGAGCATTCTAAACATTTTAATACTAAAATAAACTAAAACAGCTAAACATGCTGCTGAAACATATCTAATAATCTGCTTAAGTTTTTTGTTGGCTCTGCCTGATTTTCTTCAGCAGTAAAACAGGAACAGCAACTTCTGAGTTTTTACTTTCTTTTTCATTTGTGACTCCATGAAGCAGCAGCAGCTCTGATCCAGACTGAGACTAAAACCAGTTGAACTCCTGGACTCCTCAGCAGATTTTCTCTCCTGAACCTTCAGGACGGATCGATACCAACAGACTGAAGGTGAGCAGACGGTCAGCTGGTCTCTGTTTGGTTCTTTTGGATCATTTCACATTCAGAAACATGATCACCAGGTTTTCAGCTCAGATTGGATCATGTTGGTGAAGCAGCAGGAAGAAATCCAGACATTTTATTCTCTGCAGTTCGTCACTCAGCCGCCTCCATTTTGAATCGGCTCCAACTGTTTTGGACCCAGAACCTTCTGAACACCGACCCGTTACTTTGTTTGAGCCTTTTGTTAGATATTTATACAGCAGACATACAGATGATAACTTTACACCTAAATATAGTTTTGTTTAAAACTCAGATGTTACCTGACAACAACAAGCTGTCAGACCAGGAAATAGAGAAACAGTCATATTTCCTGGAGTTGGTTGGAGTCACTAGATTTTATTTATTTATTTTATTTATTTATTTTTTTACATTAAATAATAATTATTTTTTTTATTTTGCAGATGATTTAAGATCAGAAAAACCAGAGCCTGTAGAGTTTCTGCTCACTGACATCATGGCGACATCAGGTGAGTAACATTTCCTGTAGACAGGAAGTGGGATCATTCAGCCGCTGCTGCCCTCTAGTGGTTGAACTCAGTGGGTTCAGATATTGTGATGAAATGAGTTCATTTCTGCTAGTTTTGTTTCTTTATTGTTGTTTTGTGAATCTGGTTTTGTTAAATGTTTTGTTTGATGTTTTTATGACACACAAAGTCAGTCTCTATTAATATAATTTGCATTTTGCAGCATTATCTGGCAGTTTTCCTTCTCAATGCTATAAATTACATGTATGAAAAATATTATATGACTATTTATTAAATAAAATGTTGAAACGTTTTAACTACTACTAATACTATTCTTTCTGAGTCAGTATCCAGATCCAGTCTTGTTTATTATCTGGCTGAGGAAGTTCAGTGTACATAGAGGATCTTCTTGGTATGATCCATAATTTGATGGAGATTTGTGGCTTCAAATATGGTTTTCCACAGACTTATGGAGCAATAAAGACTCTCAGAGTTGCTGACCTGGTACAGATTCAGGTTTTCCAGGATCCATGTGTGTCTTTGACTCATTGGCTCATAACCTGACCAGGCAGTGGACAGGTTGTTCTGTCAAACAGCAGCTGGTGTTTGGATCCTCTGGTATTTATACCAACCTTTCTGTGCCTCTGTCATGTGATCTGTGTGTCTAATGATAGTTGGGATTGTTGCTGTACAAAAGTAGGATTCAGAAATCCAGGATCACAGATAAAGCCAGGCTTTACATAGTGCCATCAGTTCATCAGTTCATCCTGGCTTTATCTGCTTCACAAAGACCAAACCAGGATCAGGAGCTGCAGCAATGTCAGGTCAGGCTGATGTAACTCAGGGGAAAACATACCACAGATTTCTTTGCTCATTCACATCAGAATGTGAATGAAAGACAGAATGAAGTGTTTTCTGGACCTAAACAACTGCTATAGAAGTCTATAAAAATGCATTGCTGCAGAGGTTGAAGAGGTCAGAGGTCAGCCTGTCAGTGCTCAGACCAAACGCCACACACTACATCAACTTGGTCTGATGGCTGTCACCCCAGAAGGAAGCCTCTCCTGAAGTCTATAGACAAGAAAACCTGCAAACAGTTTGCTGAAGACATGTCAATAAAGGACAAGGATTACTGGAACCAGGTCTGATGGTCTGATGAGACCAAGATCAATTAGTTTGGTCAATTAGCAGGTGTGGCAGTTGTCAGGTGAGAAGAACAAAGAGAAGTGTGAGATGCCTACAGTGATGCAGCATGGTGGTGGGAGTGTCATGATCTGGGGCTGCAGGAGTGCAGCAGATGATGGGGAGTTACATTTCATAAACTCCAATATTCACTGTATCACAGAGCATGTTCCAGCAAGATAACGACCCCAAACACACCTCTAAGGCGACCACCGCTTAGAGTGGTCATCTGAGACCACTCAAGTCCAGGTGGACTGGCCAAGTCCAAGTCCATCACCTGGACTTGGATGGTGATGGACTGACCAAGCATGTCTGCAGACCTAAACCCAATAGAACATCTTTGGGGCGTCCTCAAGCAGAAAGTGGAGGAGTGCCAAGTCTTGAATATCCACCAGCTTTGTGATGTTGTAATGGTTTAGTGGAAAACCATTCAGTGGCAACCAGTGAAGCTCTGGTGACTTCAGGCCCAGGAGAGTTAAGGCAGTTTAGGTAAATAATGGTGGCAACACTATTGAACCTGTTGTACTTTTATCAGCTCTGTGTGGTCACAGAGATCGGCCGACAATTCTTAAATGAATTGCCGTGTGAACCAGACTTAAGGCCCCCACATACTCAGATGAACTGTCCGCAGAAGGTTGGGTCTTCAAACTCGAGCGTGATTACCTTAAATTCTCTTGTGACAAATTCCTTTATTTCACACAATCCTAATGAGAACTAGATAGTTTGATGAACTATTTGGGCGCCTAGCTCTGTTTCTTCTCCATCTACAAAGCCTTAACTCACCTCTCAGTGCGGGACAGAGAATGGCAGTAACATGTCGGTTCACCCGGCAAAGACAGAGAACCGCTGCCTGGAGCAGCGCAGCGTCCTACTGCTTTAATCCTTTGATTAAATTCATTTCTCCTAAGCGTTACTCCAATAGCTAAAATGTAATTTAAACCAGGTGAGTCTTTCTCCCCTGAGAATGTGGACCGGTACCGGTACCGGACTGATTCTGAGCCTTCAAATGATTTTAACAGAAGTTTCTCATAAATTAGAAGTTGATGTAAAAATAATGTTTGTTTTATCCACTAAATGATTTTGTTCAGCAGCAAACAAGAAATCCCAACTGCAGCCTAGAGCAGCTAATCATGTAGCAGCTAATAATGTAGCAGCTAATCATGTAGCAGCTAATCTTGTAGCAGCTAATCTTGTAGCAGCTCATCATGTAGCAACTCATCATGTAGCAGCTAATCATGTAGCAGCTAATCATGTAGCAACTCATCATGTAGCAGCTAATCCTGTAGCAGCTAATCATGTAGCAGCTCATCATGTAGCAGCTAATCATGTAGCAGCTCATCATGTAGCAGCTCATCATGTAGCAGCTAATCATGTAGCAGCTAATCATGTAGCAGCTAATCATGTAGCAGCTCATCATGTAGCAACTCATCATGTAGCAGCTAATCATGTAGCAGCTAATCATGTAGCAGCTAATCATGTAGCAGCTAATCATGTAGCAGCTAATCATGTAGCAACTCATCATGTAGCAGCTAATCATGTAGCAGCTAATCATGTAGCAACTCATCATGTAGCAGCTAATCCTGTAGCAGCTAATCATGTAGCAGCTCATCATGTAGCAGCTCATCATGTAGCAGCTCATCATGTAGCAGCTAATCATGTAGCAGCTCATCATGTAGCAGCTCATCATGTAGCAGCTAATCATGTAGCAGCTCCCCAGTACTTGAATTAATCAGCCAGTCTCGACGGGTTAATTTCTCTTTTATTTTCCTTTATGTAGGTGATTCAGGTCCAACGTGATCATCACAGTCTTCAATTATCACATGCTTCCAAACGTTCCTTTGGAAGCTCAACCATAAGCTGTTCTTCCACTGGTCGTCTTAACTTCCTGCACTGCACACATTTATGAATCATCTGAGCCACCAACCTACTGCAGCCAATTATCCAAAACCCATTTATCCTGATCTGCATCTGGGTTTGACCTCTGCCTTGATGACCTACCTGAATGTGACAGTAGGACAAAATAAGATGAGTGATATGGCTATTTTTTGGTAAAATCAGTGGATATCTAAAATCTTCACTCAGAGATGAATGTTTTAATCGTCCACCAACCCGTAGCCAGTGACGTCAATAACGCGTTAATGTGTAACGCGTTACTGACATCACTGGTCGTTACACTATGAACTCATATAATCCTTATTCTCAACTTTATCAGTCACATGAAAACCAGTTTGATGTGAACACTGTTTCCACCGGGCATTTTATTGTGCGACACCGAGTACTTGGGGACTGTTGGGGCCTTTAAGATTCACAGCTCTATAATAGATAGCTAAGTTTGTCTGTCAGTGCTAAGCATCCAAAACTGCTTATGAACTCTCTGACTTTGGTCTTGTGTTTTTCTTTATTTTTGGTTTTGTAAGTCTTTTGCTTTTCATGTTGAATTCATTCTGTGGGTTTTAGATTAGTTGTAGGACTTTAATGTTGCGTTTCTTTGTTCAGCTCTAGTTGTTGTTCTCTATTCTGCTTGTCCTTCTGTTTTCTCTCATCTCCATTTTTAAGTGAATTTGATAATTTCTCCTGTTTTGCTTTGTTTTTGTCTCATTTACATTTTTCTTTGTTTCCCATAATCCCAGTGGATTTTCCCTTTTCCACAGATTAGATTCAGTTACTTGTCATTTCTTACAGTTGCATCCAGTTTCTAATCAACTACTTGTTTCTTGTTTATTAATCAACTGGTAAAAAAATATATATATTGAATTAATATGTCAGTCAGATTGTTCTGTCAGATCATCCTGTCTTGTGTTTTCAGTGTACTTTACTTTGAATAGACCCCTGGACTTCAGTTTTTGCCTTTTCTCCTTTTGTAAAGTAAAATGTTAATTTTCACTTGCCGGCCTCCTTCCTGCCCTTCAACATTAAATAATAGGAGGATATTAAAGATGATCCTCTGTGTTGAACCGTGAAGGAATTTTCCCAAACCAAAAAATATATAATAAAATAAAATATAAAGTTCAAACAACTTTTGTTCCCATTATGTTCAAACCTGAAATGCTGCTCAGTATGATCTAATATATTATGTTGTCTCTTGTTTTTTGTGTCTTGTCAGATGGGAGGCCTGTACAACGAAGAAGAAGTTATGACTTTCTACCACCTGACAGTGAGTTTAACTTCTCAAGTTTCTAATTTCTACCTTTCATCTAAAACCAGCCAGATTTGTCCATCAAATCTGAAATGTACAAATGTTTTAGTTTCCCTGATTAATGCTGAACTTGTCATTCATGTTGTGTAGAGGCAGATTTAAGCAGGCAGGTTTTAGTCTAGAAAACTGTTTTTCAGTTTTCTGGAAGTTTTCAGAACCAGAAAACCTGAGAGTCTGGAAGGTTGATACTAAGGATGCACAATATTGGATTTTTGGTCAATATCCAATATGCCGATATACTAAAACTCATTTGATCAATAACTGATACCAATAACAATATTTATCCAAAGCTTGTATGATGGACTGCTGGTGAGGGTTTTTCTCCACAGTTCTCTCTCTCACTTTCCCTTTTGGCCACCAGGAGCTCGTTGTCATGGTCGTAATGGTAGAGGCCACTCCAAAGTCTTCACTTTTCTTTTTCTTCAGTCATTCATTTGTGGACTTTCAGCTTGAGATCACCAAGCTGGTTGACAGCAGAATCCATAATTCATGATTCCATTTATCACAGCAAGTCTTCCTGGTCCTGAACCATCATCATGTTTTCTCCATGACCGGAGAAAACATGGACAATGATTGAACCACTGGAGCCCCAGAGCTTATAAAAATGTTCTTTAACCGTTTCCAGACCAATAGATCTGTTACTTTCTTTCTCATTTGTTCCTGAATTTCTTTCAATCATGAAAGATCTTTCAGTGTCTTTACATTGACAGGCAGGTCCTACTGAAGAGATAAAACCTCAGTTATATTAGGTTTTAATAGAGTTTACAATCACGCTTTCACACAGGGCCATGTAGATTATCTTCTCCCTTAATAATAAACAAATTAATATAAAAAATGCTTTGTGTGTTTACTGACTAATATTTAGATTGGTTTGATGATCTGGACTCAAAAGTGGAAATCAGGAAGTAGGTCAGTACTTTTTCTCACCATTATATCGGCATTTATAATCAAATATCTAAACTCACCCAGTCATTGATCCAGCAAGGTAGCATCACTTGCTTGTCTTCAAGCCAACATCTGCAGCTTCTTCTTCTAGCTGTTGTGTTGACTGTGATTTACAAGATCCTTTGTTGATTCAGTTGCAAAATCTAGAAGTCTACTCTAGAATAACTTTCATGTACAAAATCTCCTACTTCATCCATGTGTGGTGATTTGATTCACGACTGCCTTGAAGATTCAAAATGTTTCCCATATATATATATATATATATATATATATATATATATATATATATATATATATATATATATATATATATATATAATATATATATATATCCATGTTCTTCAGCTCATGTAGTCCATGTGGCAGCTGCTGCCTCCCATCTACGCTGTTCTCTTCAGTGAGAGCAGTGACATGAAATAACACCTTGGCTGTGATTTAAGGTGGAAATTTATCTGGCAACAGAGTTTGTAACAGAGGCAAAGCAGAATTATCTGCTAACTCAGCCAGGTTTTTATAAAATGTATTATTTGGATCTTTGATGTGAAAAGTGTATTATTGACCTGCAACATTGTGAACAATTGATTATTTACTTTCATCATCAGTGCTAGTTGTGGCAGAAATTAATATGGAGCGTTTTATGATTACTATGATTATTGTCTGACTGACATCTCTCTTTTGGTTCATTAAATTTGATATCTCTCAGGAACAAAGCCAGTCTAGCCCACCGATTGTAACACAGTTTGACTAGAGTGGAGCTGACTGCTGGTTTACCAGTAATGTAACTTTACAGTGACCTAATATAGGATCAATACAGAGTCACAAAGTGTGTAAACGTAAAAGTAAGTTTACACGACTTGTATTGCCTGTTTAAGATGGAAGGAAATGATATAATGCAATATAATGTAGATGATATTTAATAATAATTTTCAATAATCATATATATTTGTATATTTTTAATAGAAAAACAACATACAAACATAAACAACACATGAATAACATTCTGTATCAGTTTGGATATAAGTTCAATATTATACAGGAGAAAAGCTCCAAAATGTCCACATGGGAAAACTGTCCAGGGTCGGATCCTAATTTAATGTCTACGACATTTTTCTAATTCAGTGAACCGTCATTAACTTTCTGTTTCTATAATTTCAGTGTCTGAGCTCAGAGTGGTTCTACTGGGAAGCAACTGGTACCAGAGGAACTCAGTGGTAAACTTCATACTGGGAGTGGATGACTTGAACTATGAAGTTCAGTCCTGTGTGAGAATCAGTGGAAAAGTGGAAAACATGAAAATAGCTGTTATCAACACTCCAGATCTTCAGTTTTCCACAGCAGACAGTCTGACAGAGTTTATTATAGATTGTGCTGCAGCTTCAGCTCCTGGTCCTCATGTGTTCCTGTTGGTTCTTCAGCCTGAAAGTTTCACTGAAGAGGAGAAAAACAGGATCTACAGAGTCCTTGAAACCTTTAGTGATCGATCATTTGATCATTCATTTGTACTGATTCTGAAGCCCAAACCACAGAACCGCTTCAACCCTTTACCAGTTTCTATAAATGAGGCTCTAATTAAGGAACTGATCAGAAAATGTAGATACAGACGCAGTAAGATGGAGGACATCGACCTTCCAGAGCTGCTGACTCGGTTTGGTCAAATTGTAAAAAAGAACAACAGAGAACATGTGAGATATAAACAGTTTAAAGAAGCAAGAAGCAGCTTTGAAGATTCTCATCAGAACCAGAGAAAAAACCAGCAACAGGTTCTGATGATCCATCTGCTGGTAAGTGAAGAAATAATATCAATAAAACTTTGAGACAAATCATTTCTTGTATTGCAAACTGATATGCAATAACTTCCTGTTTCTAAAGGTCTCAGTGGAAAAACACCCAAAACTCATCTGTCATCTGAAGGTGAGTAAATTTACTGAAGAGGCCTGATTACACAGCAGCAAAGAGAAACAAAACACATTTATGTACAAACTCATCAGTAATTTATTTATTACCTAACATGCATGTTTTTAACAGTGGAGAGAAACCAGAACCAACAGAAAAACATCCATATATGAACTCTTACAACATGTCATCTTGTCACAGAAAGAATCTGTTTGGACTCAGTTTGCAAAGTCAAATTTATTTCTAAGGCTCATTTTCATTGATCACAGTTCTGTCCAATCAAAATAACAATAACAAGAAACATAAAATATTAAAAGCCTAAGAATAAACAACACCAGTAATGTATCAGAAATCAGTCTGGTTTAAAAGCCAAGAAATTAAAATGTGTTTTAGACATAATTTATAAATGTCTAAAGTCCTGATGTGAAGAAAAATCTGTTAAAAAGGTTTAGTACAACGACTGCAAAGGTCTGATCTCTGAGCTTTAATCTGAACCTGGGGATAGTTAGTAACTGCAGCATTTTGGACCAGCAAACGAAATAATAACAGACTGACACCTGAAAAAGATTATAACAGTCAAGTCAACAATAAGGGCATGTACAGGTTTCTCCAAGTTTATGAAGGAGAGGAATGGATTCTCCTGTGCAAGGAGCCAAAGATGGAAGAAATTAGATTTAATGACATTAACATGTTTGTCAAAACTCAAATGTTGAAAATCACAGCCAAGTTTTTCACAGAGGGTTTGTTATAAATCAGGATTGTGATCATAGAGATCAGTGGCAAAATGTTCACAGTCTAGGTCTTTACATCCTCTTGGCAGTCCAGAAAGGCCTTTAGAGGTTTTTTAAATGTTCATTTCAGCATTAGGTAGAGCTACAAGTCATCTGCATAGCAACAAAACTGAATCCCATAGTTTTTGAAAATTAAGTCCAAAAGGATATAAATCCAAAAAAGAAGTGATCCAAGGCTGAACTCCTGAGGGACCCAATAAGAGAGCATATATATTTCAGGAATATATATTTATCTCCCAGCCTGAATGTAAAACTTCTGTTCATTAGTTAGGAATAAAAAAATGGATTGAAGTCCCTTTGATCCCAACTAAGTTTTTCTATCTGACAGATAAAGATGCCAGAATCTACGGCAGGTTGCTCAAGTCTGTCCTGTAACTTTTAGAAGCATCTTTACTCCAACAGACCAGGATCGGCTCTGAACAGACCTGCTAACGAGCCGTTCATTTGATTCAGGTGTGTTGGAACAAAGAAACACCTGAAAGCTGCAGGATGGAGGTTCTGAGAACTGGACTAGATCTCCCTGATCTATGGTTTCTATGCATTGAGGTTGAAGAGAATGAAAATATCCAAATCCTTCTTATTCAGTATCAGTTAAAATGGTGTTTAAAACTTTTAAAAGAGCATTTTTACTACTGATTTGCTTATTAAACCCAGACTGAAATTCTTCAGTAATACCAAAGGTCCGGAGTTGAAGGACAACCTTCTCCAACACTTTCAGTCTGAAGTTGGAGAAAATGGTTGGATTGTTTTTGCTCTTTATAACAAAATATCACAGCACAAACCTGGAACAGCAGAGAAGAAACAAAATGACTGAGTAAACTCATAGAAAACCTGAGGTGTGGTGGTTCATGCTTCACTGTAAGAGAATGTTAAAGTGTTGTTGTCTGAAAAGAATGTGAATACAACCCGACAACAAGAAACAAAATATGATTTTATAAACATTTGTCATCTCAACTGTTCATCTTTGATGATTATGAGGTGATATGTGAATAATTGTGTTATTTCTTAATTTTCTCTGTGTTGCAGCTTCTGGTTTTAGGATTGTGATGTTGGGGAAAAATGAGGAAAAAAAGACCAAACTTGGTAACTTGATTATTGGAGTGGAAGAATTTCACCAACAAATGTTTTCCCAAACCAAACAAATTTTTTCCCAAACCAAACAAAAGGTTCCCCAAAGCAAACACAGTGTGGCCTCCAGTGGAGAGTGGAAAGGAAAACCAGTAACAGTGATAAAAACTCCTGACATGTTCAGTCTGACTGAGGAGAAAATCCAGAGAGAAGTGAAGAAATGTGTGAGTCTCTGTTATCCTGGACCAAATGTTCTGCTGCTGCTGGTGATGAAACCTTCAGACTTTAAAGAAAAAAACAGAGAAACTCTGAAGTTCATCCTGAGTTTGTTTGATCAAGATGCCTTCAGACACTCAATGGTCATTTTAACAAACAACAGTGAAAAAAGTTCCTCTGTCAGTGACCTGATCAGGATGGTTCAGGAAAGATGCTACAACATGAATACTAATGACCGAGTTTGATAATGAAGCAGATTGAGCGATCATAGAGGAGAACAGAGGAACATATCTGACCTTCAGAGAAGAAACCAGCAGGTCCAAACAGATGAAACCTCTGAACCTGGTTCTGTGTGGGACAAGAAGCAGAGAAACCTCGCTAGCGAAGGTCATTTTGGGTCAGACAGAACTTCATTTGGACTCAACCCTTCAGACATCGTCAGGAACGAAGGAGAGGTGTGCGGCCGTTGGGTTTCTATTCTGGAGATGTCTTCACTGTACAGAAAAGCTCAGCAGGAAGTGATGGAGGAATCCTTCAGGTGTGTCTCCCTCTGTGATCCTGAGGGTGTCCACGCCTTCATCCTGGTCCTACCTGTGGGTCCCCTCACTGATGAAGACAAGGGAGAGTTACACACCATCCAGGACACATTCAGCTCTAGAGTCCATGACTTCACCATCATCCTCTTCACCACAGAGACTGATGCTGCAGATAAAGATGTTGGTGACGTTATAAAGGAGAGCAGAGACATCCAGGATCTCCTCCAGATCTGTGGAGGAAGATATTTTGTTCTGGACATCAGAGACAGACGGTCAGAGAACTGATGGAGACGCTGGAGAAAAATGTTTCTGACAGGAAGAAAGGTTCATCTTATACAACTAAAACATTATTATGGGGCCAAATGGAGGAAAAACTGCAGCTGCAAGTAGAACTGAAGAAGTTTAACACAAACACTGCTCTCACAGGTAAATCAATTTTTAATGTTAACAAAACTTCAAATGTTTTGTTTAATAGAACAGTTTTATGAAATCAGTTTATAGTTTAAATTAGTGAAATTGTGTTACAGTTAAAGTAGTTTCACAACTCTTGCTTTTCAATAACAGACATTTTGTTAAGATCCTGAGTTTCTTTATGTTATATTTTGGATTTGATTTATTGATTCTGGTTTCATTGTTATTCTGTTCTTTCGTCTCTTTCTTTGATTAGGTCAACCTGTTTTTACTTTAGTTCAGATCTTTCTAAGTGATTCTAGTTTATCATGTTTATTTTCTGTGTGTAGTTACTCTAGTTCAATAATGTTTCTTATGTCTACCCATTCTTTAATGTTAGATTCATTTCCTGTTCCTTGTGCCACTTTCTCTCAGTCTGTCCTCAGTCCTACAGTCAGTAAATCAGTTGTTTCTTTGTTCCACATTCACTCTTTGCTGATTTGGTTTCCTGTTAAATCCTGTTATACCTCCATCAGTATCCTGACATCCCTTTTCCTTGGATTTCTAATTTTTATTCTGCTATGGGTGTCTTGGTTCTCTGTGATCTTTCTAAGTTTCTGGTTTATCGGGTTTTTTTTCCATTTTATCTGCAATACTACTCGTCATCTCAGTCTGCTGCATATGGGTTTCAAACACATCATGATGTATTTGAAATCAAGTTTACTTTTGCAGATCTTGTTAAAAGTTTTCAACATCATTGTAATTGATGATGTTTGTTAATTTTAATTTTTTTTTTTTGCCAAATCTAATAATAGGAAATTAAAAAAGTGTCTTTCAAATGACAATGTAAGAGATTTTGAAAAGAGTATATTCTAAAGAGAAAAAAGAGAAATGCTTTAAATATTATACTTATTCAGAGAATAAATAGAAAATATTTTGAAAACTCTTCTTATAATTACTGAGTAGATTTTTGTATCTGTCTATCTTTCATGAACTAAAAGGCTTAACATGTTAATCCAATATTAATTTTAATTGTAGGCACTAAAAAACCAACCGATTCAACACCATGCACCATTCTAGAGATTACAATACCATTAAGTTTTACAAATGTAATAAATTACATCAACAAAGCAGTTTTTTTTAAATAATGATTTGTGGCTGAATGAAATAATTGCTATATTGAAAAACAAAAGTCCAAAGCATATTCAGGCTTTTTTATTTTTAACATTAACTGGAGACATTCATAGGTTTTTAATTTCTTTTATCTGAATTTCTTACTATTGCAACAAAAACTATCTTAACAATAACTGTGAATATCATAATTATTGTAGCCTTTAAATATAATTCTTATTTTGAGTTTTCTTCTTCACAGACACTGAAGAACAGAACCCAGATTGTCTCCGGATCGTTCTGATCGGGAAAACTGGCTGTGGGAAGAGCTCATCAGGAAACACCATCCTGGGAAAACAGGAGTTCAAATTCAGTTTATTTCAAGACACAGTGACTAAAAGCTGTCAGAAAGCCTTTGGTCAGGTGGACGGTCGTCCTGTTGCTGTGGTCGACACTCCTGGTCTGTTTGACAGCAGTTTATCAAATGAAGAAGTTAGTGAAGAACTGATGAAATGTATGAGTCTCTTGGCTCCTGGTCCTCATGTCTTCCTGCTGGTTTTATCGATCAGTAGATTCACACAAGAGGAGAAAGAGACACTACAACTTATCAAGGAGGTTTTTGGGAAAGATTCTGAAAAATTCACCATCATCCTTTTTACTGGAAGAGACAAACTGGAACGTGATAAAACACCAGTTAGTGAGTTTATTGAACATTGTAGTGATTCCTGTAAGAAGCTGATTTCTGACTGTGGAAAAAGATTCCATGTGATCAATAACCATAATGATCAGAACCGATCTCAGGTCACAGATCTGATCAGAAAAATTGATGACATGGTGAAAGAAAATGGAGGAAGTTTCTACATCAATGAGGTGCTGCAGGCGGCCGAAGCTGCTATAAAGAAAGAAATGAAGAGAATCCTGAAGGAGAAAGAAGAAGAGATGGAGAGAATGAAGGAGGAGATGGAAAGAAAACATGAAGAGGAAAAAGAAGAAATGGAAAAAAGAATGGAGGAAGGAAGAGCAGAAATTGAAAGAGAGAGAAAAGAAAAAGCTGAACAACTAAAAGAAATGGAAGAAAGAATCAGCAAGGAGAGAAAGAAAGAAGAGGAAAGAAGAGAACAAGAAGAGAAGAAAAGAAAGAAGGAGGAAGAACGACAACAAGAAGAGTGGGAGAAAAAACTAAAGATATTAGAGGAAAAAATCAGATCAGAATCAGAAGAAAAAGAGAAAATAAACCAAAAACTGAATCAGAACCGAAAAGAGATGCAAGAAGAACGAGAAACCCGTGAGAAGGAAAGAAAAGAGTGGTGGGAAAAACGACAAAGAGAGGATGAAGAGAGAAAGGAGGAGGAGCAAAGAAAACTAAAAAATCTTCAAGAGAAATTTGATAAAGAAAAAGAAGAATATGAAAATAAACTGAAAGAGGATGAAGAACAAAGAAAAGAAAAAGAGGAGAAAATGAAAACTGAACTTAAAAAAATGGAAGAAAGAATCAATACAGAGAGAGAGCAAAGATGGAGAGAACAAGAAATTAGAAAAGAAGAAGAAAAGAAAAGAAAAGAGGAAGAAAAGAAACAACAGTTTGAGTGGGAGAAAAAACGAAAAGATTTAGAGGAAAAAATCAGATCAGAATCAGAAGAAAAAGAAAATATTGACAAAAAACTGGAAGCGATGAAAAAAGTGATGGAAGGAGAAAAAGAAAATATGGAGAGGGAAAGAAACGAGTGGTGGGAAAAAAGACGACAAGAGGATGAAGAAAAACAGGATAAAATGAAAAAGATTCAAGAAGAATTAGACAAAGAAAAACAGAAACTGGAAAACAAAATGAAAGATGATAAAATAAAACATGAAGAGATGGAAAAGGAGAGAAAACAGAGAGAAAGACAACTGAAAGAAATGGAGGAAAATATTAAAATGGAGAGAGAGCAGAGAAAACAAGAACAGAAAAAAAGAGAAGAAGAAGACAAGAAAAGAAAAGAGGAGGAAGAACGACAACGACAGCAGGAGTGGGAAAGAAAACAAAAAGATTTAGAGGAAAAAATCAAATTAGAATCAGAAGCAAAAGAGAAAATAAACCAAAAACTGGATCAGTACCGAAAAGAGATGGAAGAAAGACGAAAAGATTGGAACAAAGAAAGGAACAAACGACAAAGAGAGGATGAAGAGAGGCGAGAGGAAGAGCAACGAAAACTGAAAAAGCTTCAAGAGAAATTTGATAAAGAAAAGGAAGAATATGAAAATAAAATCAAAGAAGACAACAAAAAAAGAAGAGAACAGGAGGAGGAAGAGAGAAAACAACTGGAAGAAAAATATAAGAAAGAAATGCAGGAACTGAAGAGAAAGAAAGAAGAAGAGGCCAGAAAACAAGCTGAAGAGTTTAATGAGTTCAAGGAGAAACATGAAAAAGAGATTGAATCTCTGATAGAGCAACATAAAACAGAGTTACAGCAGATAGACAAACATTGTCCCTGTTTTATTTGTAAAATTTATAGTAAGATGTTTATGGGCCAGGAGGACGAATAGAAAAACGGAAAATAAAATAACTTGTGTTAAGAAATTGAAAACAATTAAATGATCAGCGATGATATCTAAAGAAATTGAGAAAAATGCAAAAATGACTAAAATGTGATGTTTCTTTCAGTTTCTAGTTTTATACATTTAAGAAGAATGAAAAGATTTGCATTTAATTCTACTTTATAAAATTAACATATGATGAATGATGTTTATGCATCAACTGTCATTTTTAGTTTATTGATTTAAAAAACATGAAAAATCTGAATTAGAAGAAGCAAGATGTTCCTCAGAATATCCGTTTCCTTTGAAGTCTAATCTGTTAATGTTGTGAAAACTGACAGAGTGGTGAGATCTTTCCAGGAATATACAGAAAACAGATCATAAAGGCCTGAGAGACATAAATAATCTTGCATTTTGATTTATTGTTGATTAAAAAAATATATTTTAATTACTGATTGATTATAAGAAATGTATTCTGGCATTTTGATTTGTTAATGATTATAAAAATTAGATTTTTGTGCTGTGATTTACTGATGATCATACAAAGAGTTGATGTAATAAAGAGCAGATCAAGAAATGAATAACACAATGAATGAATGGTGAATAGAATTAACCTCAGATTATTATTATAAGAAGTTTCATCCATCCATCCATTTTCTGAACACCTTCTTCCCTAATGGGGTCAGGAGGGTTGCTGGTTCCTCTCCAGCTGCGTCCCGGGCAAGAGGCGGGGTCACCCTGGACAGGTCGCCAGTCTGTCGCATTTATAAGAAGTTGTTTGAATTAAAATAGAAAGTTGATTATGTTTAATGATTTATGTTATTAAAGTTGTAATGGCTGCTTGTTTGTTTTGGTGTAAAGCCACTATATTGATCAATTAGGTTAAATTTTTTTTTCTTTGTTAGTGTTGGTTAGCTTAGCTCTTAATTGACGCGTTTCTGTTCGTTGATATGCTCTTGTGCATTAAATAATTAACAATACTTACTATTCCACACAGATTCTGATGAACAATGAACTTTACTTTTCTTTGACATTACATGAGAACTATTTAGTCTTGCACAGCATTCCAAAAGTTAACGGTCAAAAACTGTGTAGAGTTTAAGCGACCACACTACATCCAACTTTCTTTCTTTCTGCTGTAAGTGACACCGCACTTTCTATATATTTACAATTGTGTCCTTTAGGCGGCGCTTTTTTACAAAAAACATAGTAATAAAACTTTACTGTAAAGACAATATCTAAATATGCAAGCATACACAAAATAAACAATGTTCAAACTAACATTTTTGGCTCTTACAAAAGTTTTATTATTTTAGAACACACATGTTTACAACCCAAGTCGTGAGTAGGTTTGGTCTAAGTTTTGGTGGGACCTTACAACTTACTGACCAGTGGGGGAGGGGGGGGGGCAGTATGATACAGTCATACTCAGCAGATCAGTTCAAGAACACTTTACTTTTTCCTTTTCAAAATTCAGCAAACATTACAAGTAAGATCAAAAGAAATATCCTCTGGATCTACTGATTATACAACAAACGTGATAGATATCTAACTTATGGGTTCACTCACTGTACTTACAGCCGAGGTAGCAAATAACTTCTAATGTCTGTCGTCCCTTTTCTCTTTGGTCTCAGAGACTCATAATAAATGTCAAACTCAGAAGGAGACGCTCACTTTCATCTCCATGGACCAAGTTTCCGTTCAGCGTGTGTCCAGCTGGCCGCCTGTTGCAGCCAATCAAAGAACGAGATCCACGTTCTTTGAGCCAATAGCGGCATGGGTCGTCATAGTTCATAACAGCGAATTTTAAAATGAATGCTACCACTGCGTAGTATATTGAAATATTAAACTAATCAATGTACATTTTCATTTATTTATTTTGTTTTTGTTAAAAAAATACATATCTTTTTTTTTTAAATTAATATGGCAAAAATTGGTCGGGACTATTTTATATCCCTTGAATATCGGTCGTGACGTGTCACCACCGTCCATACCCAAACCTACGCCCGTGATACAACCTCTCCCGCCAAAAATAAAATAAAAAATAAAATAAAATAAAATAAACAACACAAATAGAACAGAGCAAAACAAAACAAAACCACCAGATCAGCGCATATCTACTCAATAAAAGTTTCACAAAAAAAAAAAAAAAAATTGGCATGTACAAATATCCTCGATGTTAGCAGAAACAACCACAGTAAACAGAAACTAGAAAATTCCTGAAGAAATTTAACTGGGGCCTGCCAAAGTGTGCCCATCGGTTTGGACCCAGCGTTCTGATGCTAAGAATTAGCATCGATGCTAAAGAAAGCTGCAATGTAATCAATAGCATGTGGAGAATCACAAGAATGTTAAGTAAGCTGGACATGCAACATTCAGTATGATAAAGCAAGTGTATTAGCTAAAATGTGCAAATATGCTAATGTAAGCATAAATACTTTCAGTAGCATGTGGGGTATTATTAGAATGTTCTCTGTCATTTACTTAATTCCTTCAGTATGCTAAACATGGCAGATAAGTAAGAAAAATAGGTAATAGCTTATTTAAGCTAAAAGGCTAATGCTAATGAACTGCCTTGCTGCGCAAGGCAGATCCCTAACCTGAGAGAACCAGATAATGCAGAATGATATCATTGCACCGCCTGCGGCGGTGCACTATTCAGAGGGGCATATTGAGGCTTTTATTTTGAAATTTGCAGTAAGCATCATAAGAAATGGTCAAACTAATCCCATGTGTAACAGTGAATGTGTTGAATCGTTTCTATAATGCTCAAAACACAAGTAGTTCTAAAGGCCAGCTCAGTCCTCCTCTGTAGTAACTGACAGTTCCACCATGTTGTAGTTCTAACCTTCAGTCTTTGTAGTTCTAAAGAGCAGCTCAACTGTCATGTGAGTGAAACACACAGGGAGAGATGGAATCCTAATAGTTTTAAGCAGTTACTTTTTCTGATCAAAGCAGGCCAAACATATCTTTACCTAAGTGTTGCCAATAGCATGTGGAGTATCATTTGAATGTTTTCTGTAATTGACTTACTCAATTCAGTATATTTAAAATGACTAA
Source organism: Gambusia affinis (assembly GCF_019740435.1). NCBI lineage: Eukaryota > Metazoa > Chordata > Actinopteri > Cyprinodontiformes > Poeciliidae > Gambusia > Gambusia affinis. Next base: position 31,574,275 of record NC_057870.1, on the reverse strand, counting down.
TAAGTAAGAAAAATAGCTAATAGTTTATTTAAGGTAAAAGTATTATCTTAATGATCTGCCTTGCTGCGCAAGGCAGATCCCTAACCTGAGAGAAGAATATAAAGCATTCTAATATTATTGCATCGCCGTAAGGCGATGCATTAACCTGAGGGCAATATGAAGGCTTTTATTTTGAAATATAAACATAAGCTTCATATTAAATGCCCACACTAATCCAAAGCCTAACAGTGTTTGAGTTAAATCTCTTATTTACTGGCCTAAACAGGCAGTAGTTTTAAATGGAAGCTCTGTTTTAACTGAGTGTTAGTTAGAACTACAGATATGGTGTTCTGATAGTCCTATTTAATATCACTAGGTCAACGCCTAATGCCATTGCACTGGCTTGCTGCGCAAGCCAGTGCCATAACCTGAGAGGAAAAGATAATATAGGCTGATATTATTGCAGCGCCTTACGGCGCTGCACTCACCTGACAGAGATATTGGGGCTTTTATTGGGAAATTTCCATTAAGCTTTATTTAAAAATTGACACATTAATCCTGTGTGTAACAATGGTTTGTTAAAATCAGTTATAAAATGCCCAAAACACAAGTAGTTCTAAAGGCCAGCTCCTTCCAGAGAGTTCTCCCATGAATCAGCTGCTCTGACCTCATGTGTTCCGTTGCTATGGTAATGGATCAGCTGCTTACTGTCATGTGTGTGGAGGAACGTCAAAGGTTTAGAGAGTCTCCGGACCTGTTAGACGGCGAGCTGGTCAGTAGTCAGTCCTTGGGAGTTATGAGTTATGTTGTTACGCTGGCTATTGCGTAACAACATACAGATTTATTTTAATTTTTAATTTTCATTTATTTAAGGTTTTAGTGGCTCTAGTGGCCTTTATTTGATAGTTAATTGACAGGAAGGTGGGTAATGAGAGAAGGGGGAAGACATGTGGCAAAGGTCGCCAGGCCGGGAATCAAACCTGCGACGGCCGCGTCGAGGACTGAGGCCTCCTTATGTGGGTTGTGTTGAACCCCTGAGCCACCACAGCACATCCCAACATACAGATTTATTTTAATTTCATAAATATTTTGTTTTGTGAGAAGTGGTAATGTTCAACTATAATCTTTCAACTAAAGAATTTAACAAACATGGTGACTTGCTGATGTATTCATACGTCTTGAACATTTCAACAGACTTCAGTGTAAATGGTTGGGTCTTTATGTGACAGATCAGCACAAAGTGGTTGTGAGGAGGGAAAAGATACAGAAGAGCTGAAATGTGACGTGAATGTTTATTCAGACATCTTTACTCTCCTAAGCAAACAGTCCAACCAATTGACTTCAGAAGTTACCTAACTTGTTCAGATAGTTCAGATGTGTGTAATTTAAGCAGAGCTCAACTGCAGTTGTTTGGGTTTTGGTCCCAGAGGTTCTTTAGAGCAGCGTTTCCCAAACCCAGACCTCAAAGCATGTTTTAGATGTTTCCCTGCTTTACCTCAGTGTAGTACAGCAAACATCAATGGAAATCTCCTGGGCTGAAGCAAGGAAGCACTAAAACATGCAGGCAGCGTGGCTGGAGGACCAGGGTTGTCTTAGAGAACATCAGAGAACAAGCAGCATGAAGGAACCCAAGGAACCCAGCAACAGGTGGGGGAGGTCCAGGTAACAACGAACCAATCTTTGAAGATCTCCCAGAGTTCTGATCAATCCGTCATCTGGACACGGAGAGCAGAAGGACCAGCTGGAGACCTGGACATGGACGTCCACCATCACAGAAACAGCCAGGAGGACCGTGTTGACTCTGGAGGAGCTGCAGAACACTGATTAGTCAAACACTGCTCCAATCTGACCTTTAAGGAAGAGCAAGAAGAAGAAAGTCTTGGTTGAAAGAAAGTCCTAAGAAATCATTCATGCCCAGAAACCATCATGTGAACCATTGAAACAACGACGGACCTCACTGACCCCGACCTGCAGGTTTTAGTCTCTCCCTGGTTCAATGCACCTGGATCAAATGATGACTTGTTAGAAAGCGTAAGATGAACACTGACATGCTGAAAAGGTTGTTAGTACCACCAGGGAGAGAACTAAAATGTGCAGGATGCAATCGGCCCTCCAGGACCAACTTTGGGGACCCCTGCTGTAAAGCATTGAGACAACGCCCCTCATTGACCTCATCGACTCATTGGATGAGTTTCTCTAGATCTGGCTGAGACATTAGTCCTTTAATCCTGGAAATGTTCTTCAGGTGATAGAAGGCCGACTTTGTAACTGTCTTTGTGTGGCTCTGGAAGTTCAGGTCAGAGTCCATGAACTGAAGAACCAACAGAACCTCCAGCCTCAACACATTTCAGAAATTATCTACCAAACATAAACATCTGAAACAGATCCTAAATATTCTATTGGATTTTTAGAAACAGTTTTTAAAGTCAGAATCTAAAACAAACTATGAATTCAGACTCTCATTCTAGATGAACAATATTAACTTTGCCATCAGCAATAATCTATTCAGGAACCTTTTGTTGTTCATTTAGTATGAAGGTGACACTTTGAACTCATTATTAAAACTGATGTATGTTGTGTATTACATAACCATAACTTTACTTTTATAAAATAAATCAGTGTGGATATGATTAGCTCTAATATGACTTACTGACATTTGGTTATTAAATATCAATAGTTGAAAAATATGTTTTTGCTTTTTGGTTGTTTTGGTTCATTTGATCTGTTTTGTCTGAACAGCTTTTAAATAAAGATATTAAGTTATTATGAAAATGAGAACCAAACTCTGAATATGATGCTTCACATTTTTACTGAAGATACTTTTTGCTTTTCTAATTAATTCACAGAATTGATTAAAAGAAAAATATGAACTTATTTAGTCATTAAAAGCACCAAACTCTGAGCTTCTGCTCCCAACCAGCTGCTTTGTCTCACAGCATAAAACAGTTTTAGTGTCACATTTGAAGAATAATAAACAGATGATTCTTATTAGACCAGTATAATCTCTAGAAACTGGATTACTTACTCTCCATATATCTATGAGATTACATTTTGTATAAAGGAGGATAAGAAGTATTATTAACTCGGATCCATCGATCTGGGGAACTATTCAAACAGTGTTGAAATCTCCTCCCATTAAAACCATTTGGGTATTTTGATAACCAGTATAGAAAACTAGATTATAATCCATCAAGTAAAAAATCAAAATCATTTTCAGGGTTTGAATTATGTCCATATACATTGACAAGAAGTACAATGTTGTTGTTGCCATTCAGGATTAATATTCTGTCCATTAGGGTCACTTTCTGAGCAGTGACCCCTGCTGACCTTTCTGAACCATGAGAAAACCAGAAATCATTTCTCATTTCTCCACTGAGTTTTCCAAAAGGACGCATCATTTGCTCACTATGTGACTCTTGAAAAAAGCAAAAATCTGTGACATCACAAAAAATAAAGTTAACCACAGAGAATAAATTCAACCTGGAGAGACTCAGACACACCTACACACACCCACACGCACACACACACACACACACGCACACACACACACACACCCACACCTACACACACACGCACACACACAGAGACAGAGAAATGGATCATTTATTTTCAATAAATAATCAACATAGTATCACAAACTACGTGACAAAAAACAAACAAAAAAAAATACATCACAAAATAAATACATAGATTTCCATTCAGGCTTAATTCCAGGTGGTAAAGAAAAATGAGTCCTCCACACTGTGTCGCTGCGTCCATTCAGTTTGGTTTGATTCAGAGTTTTTACAATCATCCTATAGATTAGAACATTTTCCCAGAAGCTCCTTCTAGGGAGATTCATTTACAGTGTCTTCCAAATTATTCAACAGTAAAATTCTATCCGCCCCCTTAGTTGGAGCAGAAACATTAAGAAAAACTAAATTCACATTTTCATACTTGGCTTTAACTTTCAATAAACTACCTGCAATTATTTCCTCTGCTTCACAAGAAATAGGCAAAAAATTCTTATAAAACAAAATCCCCAAACCACCACTATAGTTGGACTTGTGACTAAAACAACCCTCCATCCTCCTTCTTCCAAACACTCTCATTATCAGCAGTGCTGTGTGTTTCCTGGACTAACATTATATCAATTTTCTTCAAAGTTATAAATTTAAACAACTCAGCCCTTTTCAATTCATCTCTAGCACCATTAAGATTTAATGTGTTTATTTTAAAATCACACATGAAAATGAAGAAACAAAAGAAAAAACAGAGAAACATGAAATATGTCTCTAAACGTCTTCGTCTTCATCGGCAGTAATTTCTTGGGATCTGACTCTTACAATCAGTTTCTTTAAGCGATAGATTTCTTGATCTGTTAACACATCGTCTCCCAAATGTCCAGTTTTCTTTGTTAAAGGCCGAGAAGATTCAATAAACAGTTTTAAATCTGGAAAATATTCTTCCACCTTAATCAGCCTGAGTCCTTTAGTTTTTTGTAAAAACTTTTTAATTTCAGCAGGAGGATCCAGACTCTGCTGCTCCACCGTCAGACTCCAAACTGCTCTCTGCTCTGTTGGCTCTCTTAGCTCTAAGAGTTTTAGTGCTGCTGTTAGCAGGTCCAAAACTCTTCCTTTTCTGATACAGTTTCAACAAATCCTCATCAAGCTCATGTCATCCTCACAAAAACTGTCGCAAAAAACTTCATCAGTTCTTTTGTCCCCCAAATCTGCATCAAAACCTCACAGATTGATCATGGTTCATCTCACAAACAGTGATATCAAGTTCATCAGAACGATCACAATTCAGAGAGGATCGAACTTCAGGTTGTTTCTCTGCAGTTACAGGAACCCCAGAACCAGCAACAGTAAGACATTCACTGACTACCGTGAAACCACCAATGGCTGCGTGACCCACTTATAATTAAAACCATCTACTTTGAAATTGAAGGACAGGTTAAGCTCATTAGCTGTTTCCTTAAGGATCATAAAAACCTGCCTTCTATGACAC